>NC_039249.1:16436545-16739622 GCF_003368295.1 Carassius auratus
GTGCTGTCAAAATTAGCGCGTTAACGCATTCGATTAATTTGAAATATTTAACGCGTTAAAAAAAAATAACGCAAATAACGCGGTTGCAGTTTTTTTTATTTCCAGTTGTGGCCTATGTGTGTTCAACGTGCAAAGAAATATGGATAAGACCAAGGAAGGACTTTTAGACGGAAAGTTTCAGTATAAAACTCTGCCGGATTACTCTTCAGTCTGCCACAAGAAACATTACTCTTCATTTAGTCTGCCACAAGAAACAGCAACATTAAAATCATGAACTCAAATGTCATTGTTTAAAAAAAACGTTAATAAGCTTAAACGAAAATAACAAAATAATTGTGTAGTGGATTATTTTTTGTACACAGTGCCGCGAACTGTCAATCACTCCTGTACGCGTGCATCACTGTCCTCCTCAGCTGCAGCAACTTGCGCTCTCTCTCTTCATCAAGCTTTAAAACAAAAAGGGGACAAAAAGATCATATTGTCTTTGTGCATAGGCTATAGATTAATTAGATAAATGAATATCTAAATTTGTGCCTTGCCGTCTACGGTATTTTTTTAGAACTTAGAAAAAAGATGCTGCAGCCAATGAGCAGCCAGCGGGGGCTGCAGGACGACTCAACCTCCGCAGACAGTTTTTAATGTTTATCAGACAATAAATACTCAAGATTTTGCTTTAGTATAACTCACAACGAGTTTCACACACCTTCTCCGGCCACGTTGAGTTGTTGACACTTAACAGTGGGAAAAGCGACACATGCGCTACTCACTTGTATAACTTAAGGGTGAATGGGTAATGTAGTTTCTGCTCTGGGTGGGATGAATTAGGAAGCTTGCATTGTGAAGGGCGCTGTGAAAATTGGCAGTGCAGGTAAAAGATTAAAACCTCTATTAAAACAGATGTCCAAATGAGCGTACCGGTACGCTACAAGCACGTTCTGGGCGCACGGAGAGGTGGCGGTACGCTCAAGAGCTATATTTGGAAGTGGCGGTACTGAGTACCGGTGCGTACCGGCCCACTTAAAGCACTGGCAATGACTATACTTTGGAATTTTTTTGCAGTCCACTTAGAATTCAACATGGAAATCATTTTTGTTTTTTATTGGCATTGATTGTTTTGAAATTCAAATGGTACTTACATGCCTGTGTTTTTATTTCTGTAATAAATATGGCTTTCAAGCCAACAGTTAATTTGGAGGATATTGATGGTTTATTGCAGGTATGTTGTTTACATGAGAAAATCTGTGTTACAAGTTAAACAAAAATTCCAATAAACAATCATATTTTGAATTTAAATAGTTTCTTTGTCTTGAGTTTACATTAATTATTTACATTTTACATTTACATATCCAAAAAGTTTCAGTCTTTTAAATTAAATTTTAAAAAATTGTGCGATTAATTAGTTAATTTTTTTTAATCGATTGACAGCACTAATAATTTGTAATGTTAATTTTTTTCCTGTGAGCTGATTTTTTTTGCCAGCAGTTCCTCCAATCTTCGGTGTCATGTGATCTTTCAGAAATCATTCTAATATGCTGATTTCAACAGTGCTGAAAACAGTTGTGTTGTTCCAAATATGTATAATGGAAACCGTAACACATTGTTTTATTCACATCCTTTGATGAATAGGAAATTTAATTTAAGCATTTATTTAAAATACAAACATTTTGTATAAATGTATTCTGTCAATTTTCAGTAGAAAATATTTCAATTAAATTTATCCATTTCGCAGAATTCAATTAAAATTCATGCATTTAGTAGACGCTTTTATCCAAAGCAACTTACAGTGCATTCAGGCTATACATTTTTACCTATCATGTGTTCCCGGGGAATCGAACCCCCAACATTGCTCTACCAATTGAGCTTCAGGAACAGTAATATAATACAAATATTTAATTTCTAACTGACCCTTAACTTACATGGTAGTGTATATAAGAGACAAGTTTAACCCAGATTAATAAATGCTGTAAAATGATCACAGTTCATAATACCAAATGTATTAATGCACCAATGTTAAGAAATTGAACCTGTAAACTATTCTGGAATATTTCTGCTCTATTCATTTATTTAGTGTTTATATATATATATATATATATATATATATATATATATATATATATATCATGAGTGATATTCTTTTCCTCTGATCCAGTAATAGTTCTCAGAAATATTTCCCCAAACTAGACTAGGGCTGGACTGTTATCTGTCATCTAGACTCAATCGGGACAGACCAGGACTGCCTCTCATCAGCTCACACTCCTGTGTTCTCTCGTCTGTCTTCACTCAGACCGCTCTGAGCTTATACCCCAACAGTGCAAGCTTTGTAGTCAATGAAGACTCCACAAACATAAATATATTGTGTATTCTGTATAATCACATATTTAAAAGTGTGATGAGCACAAAATGTAAGACTCTTACGCACACTACTCTTTCTTGTGTCAAAGTTGTTTTGTTTTAATACTCAATAGCTTTCTACAATGTAAGCAGGTCAATATGCTTGTGATGGAACTCTGGTATCAGCTGATTCAGTCTTAGAGATGATTGAAACTGGCACAGAATTGTTGTAGTATGAGTAATGTGTGATGGGGTCACATTCACTTGCCCGTTGCAAGCATGTCTCAGTTCTGAGTCACACAGAGAGTGGAAAGTCTGGTTTTGCTGAATCACTGGCCTAAGAAAGAACGGTCACACTTTATTTCAAGGTCCAGTTCTCGCTATTAACAGACTTTTGACTCCATAAACTCCTTATTTGCTGCTTATTAATAGTTAGTAAGGTAGTTGTTAAATTTATGTACAAGGTAGTATTATGGATTTAGAGTATGGTCATGCAGAATGTGTGATTTATTAGTACTGATAAACAGCCAATATGTTAATAACAGACATGCTAATAAGCAACTAGTTAATAGTGAGAATTGCTCCAAATACTAAAGCGTTACCAAAGTAACGCAAGTCTTATTTGTTCTTACTGAAAGTGTTCTCATCTTGGTTTTTCAAAACCTCATTTTTAATCTGTCTTTTTATTGGTTTTACAGAGAGACATCCAGCATCCCACTCATCCCTCTGGGACTGAAGGAGACAAAGGATGTGGATTTCTCCGTTGCTCTCAAGGTCGGTGTCTTTCACAGCGCCCCCTTCAGTGTTTACTTCAGTCATTATTCCTTCAGTCAGGTGGCTTTTGAGAGTCTCTAAGCTTTTCAAAGTGATAATCGAAAGTAGGTCACAGCATAATAAACAAGGAAGCCAAAGAATAAAACTTGAAGTATGGTTTTGGAAATCTGCAGTGATTTTTGATGTATGCCCATTATAAATAATTGGGTGTTGAGATGTTTGTTGAGAGACGAGGCTCAATCAGATGGGCTTTGGTCCTGTAATTTACTTTTACTGTAATGACATAGCCATTGTGAGTCTGTGACAATGTGTCATTGTAATGTCTGTTTTCTCACTACAGACAAGTTTAGCGAGGAGAACAGGCCTGTGAATACATGACTGTCTGGCGTTTTGGTGTTTGATTTGACCGAGAGAGTGAATGGATATGATTTTTTTTTAACAGGACTACATCCTGGAACACTACAGTGAAGACGGCTCAAACTTTCAGGATGAGATTGATGACCTGATGGACCTGAGACAGGTAAAATGTGACCTCTGTAAAAGTGTGCAGTTCATTTAGGGTAATAATCCATCTGCTAAAATATATACGTACAGTAGACAGCTTTAGATGCACAAAGCTAACTAGTGAGATCTTTCTTATTGACGTTTCTGACTTAAATGTGTTTTAGGCCTGTCGGACCCCCAGTCGTAATCCTTCTGGTATAGATCTGCTTGCCAACTACTTCAGTCAACTTTCCTTCTTAGAGAGTCGATTCTTCTCTCCTACGCGCCAGCTTGGCATTTTCTTTACATGGTAGGTTGCATCTCACCCACACGAGCAGTACTGACATTATACACCACTGTATCAGCTGTAAACATCACAACTCGCTGAGAGGTAACACACAACTGGTCTGACTGGACTGTCAGGCTGCCATTGTTGTTTCTATGTTTATCCATCAGCTTTTTCATTCATTAATGCCATAGTGACAAAAGGAGATAAGGGGGTAAATAAAGAACAAATGTCATCATAAAAAAGCAAATTAGAATGGAGAGAAGTAACTGAATTACTAATAAAGCTACAGTACAGCTCACTTCAGCATTTCATATGTATGTGTAATCAAAGTAAATATAAGATAACCTGTGGTTTTGTCAATGTGAGTCTCAACACTTTTTTTTTTTGTGCCCACGCAGGTATGACTCTTTTACCGGCGTGCCTGTGTGCCAGCAGAACATCTCTCTGGAGAAAGCCAGCATGCTCTTCAACATGGCAGCTCTATACTCCCAGATTGGAACCCGCGCCAACAGACAAACACAAGCTGGACTCGAGGACGCCATCGCTGCCTTCCAGAAATCTGCAGGTGAGAGGTTTTAAGTAGAGGCACTTGACCGGTAAAGATGCACGTAACCAGCTTGGAATGTCAGTAATGTGCTACGGATGTAGATAAGTTTGCAAGAAGGTAAGGAAAGTATCCAGAGCTGGCTATGATGCACTCCTGCATCATGAGATCAGACCGTGTGTTCGGGTTCCAGTTGTGTTTCGAGGTGGGGTGAACATGATGCAGTTCTTCCCCCTCGACAGCAGATCTGTCAAAGGTTCATGGGAACTCAGTGGCTTGTGTCAGTTTTAGCCTCCTTAAAATACCAGCAGCATAAAGAGAGATCTGGCTGGCTTTCTTAAGCTATAAAAACAGCTAACCCCGCTGTCTTTCATCACATTGAATGTTTCGTATATCTCCAAATATGATCTCTCTCTCTCCTTTTGTTGTTGTGATTATGACAAAGATTGATTGACACATTGTCCTACAAGTCTTTTTTTATCTCTTAAGATGTGTGCAGAAGGCATTTAAAGGAGGAAATGTCAGTGCTTTATACATATGCCGAATAATGTTGTGAAGCTTAAATTATCTAGAATTTTCCATTTAAATTTCTGTTTAATTTACACTCTGCAGAAATTGAAGGCAAATACAAGGCAACTGATGCACGCTCTAATATTAAATTCTGTCTGATTTTTGTTTGTGTATGTTCTGCTGCAGGTGTGCTGCACTACCTGAAGGAGACATTTACACACACTCCCAGTTATGATATGAGCCCTGCGATGCTGAGCATGTTGATCCGGCTGATGCTAGCACAAGCGCAGGAGTGTTTGTTTGAGCAGATTACTCTCCCAGGAATCCGAAATGAGTTCTTCAGCCTGCTCAGAATAGCCCAAGAGGCTGTCAAGGTATGAAAAAAAATCTGTGTTATTACAGTAATTTGTTATTATTAGTCAAGCAAGAATGTATTAAATTGATCAAAAGGGACCGTAAAAACTATATCAGAATCATTTTTTAGTTTTAAACTTTCTATTCATAAAGGATCCTGGAAAAGATGCATCACAATTTCCACACACAGAACAACTATTTTCAACATGTGGTCTTTATTATAACACTTATGCTAATAAAATGTTTCTTAAGCACCAAATCAGCATATTAGAATGATTTCTGTAAGGATTGTGAGACATTGGAGTAATGAGTGATGAAAATTCAGCTTTGACATCACTCATTATACAGTAAAATATGTGAAAATGCAAAACGGCAACTGTTAATAAAAAAATATATATTTCACTTGGTGAGCATTTAAAAACTTCTTTACAAAACATTCACAAATCTTGCTGACCAAGAACTAATTAGAAACAAATCAGTTTGCTGTGATGTCATTTTTGTATGTTCTTTCTTTTGGAATTGAACCTGGGATGTCTGTATAAGGGGACATTTTTACATATAAATACATGACCTATTGATCCTATCAGTATGTGGGTCTGTTTCAAAGCCTCCAGTTACGCCTCTTTCCAGAGTGCTTGTGACATTTACCCTTCTCTCCTTTCTGTTCTCAGGTGGGGGAGACCTACAGTGAAGTTCACCAGTCCATGATCCAGACCCCCATTAAGAACAACGTGCCCTTTTTCTGGACCACCATGTCTGAGCTGAAGACCAATCACTACAACTCTCTCGCCCATTACTTTGTCTCCACTGCCCTGCTGGACCACCAGTGTAAGTCAAGCACCCAATCACAGCTCTTGGCCATCTCCCATTGGCTGACAGCCCACTGGAACCTTTAAAAGGTTACCTTTGTGTCTGATTCATAGAAATTGTTTCCTTTTCTTTGGGAGAGTAAAGGATTCGGGTATCAGTGCTTTAATGGACTTTTATTCTGAGGTGGTTAAGTATCTCAGGCTGTGTTTGACAGGGTTCGGATAGATTGTGCCAGAACAAATGGGATTATGTAACATTCTTGTTGTTATTCAAGCAGTCACTCCCCCATCCCCTCTTTCTCTCTTCTGTTTTTTTGTCTCCGTGACCGACAGTTTTAGCTATTAAGGAGTTAATTTGAACTCAGCAGCCCTAGTAAATACACAATGGGTTGTGTAAATGCCATAACATTTAACATGGCCTCTGTGCAGTGAGATGAAATTTAAAGGAATGTACTTGTTTCCTGGTTTATTGAGCAAAACAATGCAGTGTTTAAATATATCAGTGATTTATCTGTCTGTATATGTAGTGACGCCCAGTGATGACGAGGACAAGCAAGAGAAGGCTCTGTCACAACTGTATGATACCATGCCAGAGGGACGTTCTCCTCTGGACATCCTGAAGGATAAAGAGGAGAGACGGCGGATAGGTGAGAGGCTCCTACACTACATGCAGACCTGTTAGGCTACAGAGAGTGTAAATGATTGGGATATTCCACTTGAACTCACTAAACTAACACTTTCTATCTGTTTGCTCAGGTAAAGCTCATCTGCAGCGCTCCCTCATGGGACACGAAGAGGCCATCCGCACACATTCTCGCTGTCGACACCTGCAAAAACTGGACATCCTGAATGACATCCTACAAGCTGGCCTCAAACGCTCTCTTACTAAGTTTGAACAAAATGACAAGGAAGAGGAGTTCACAGACTACATGCTTGCACCAGATATCATCTGTAAGTCAGAGATAGACAACTGTTATTAATGGTCACACTAAAATTTACTTTTTTATAATTCAGTATATAAAACTATGCAGTCAATTCCACTTCACTGCAGTGCTGCAGGTTTAAAATTTGTTCTTTTAATTCAGCTAAGAGTCAGGATACAAATTCTAAGAGCAGAGTTCATTAAACTTGAACCTTGGAACACAGTGCAATTTGTATGAGCTTGTGTTTCCTGTCTCTCACATTTGCATGAATATGAATGGAAGTTAATGGAGCGAAAAGTGTATCGTGTCAGAAATGCATGCAAGCATAATGCATTTGTATCGTAAAAACACTAATGCATCCGAATGTGTTTTTTACTGGTATATAAAACAGAAATTATTGGCTCATTATGTAGAAAGTTCAGTTATAGTTTGCTTGTTTGTTTAAATCTAAATGTGCAAAAGTGAGCATCACATTTTAAACTGTGGTTTGGTCAGAACAGAACCTTCATCTTACCGTAAAGAAGCACAGTGGTTATGTAAGTTCAGATGCCAGAGTGAACATGCACTGACCCTGTTTTCATCTTTCTGTGTTAGCTAAAACGGAAAAGAAAGCTGAGATGGAGATTCCAGCTGCCACCAAGGTGAAAGTCAAAGACCTATTCCAGCGGCTGGTATGTGGGCTACTAATTTTACTCAAGACATTTCAGGCTCCGTTCACAGCACAGGAATGCTCTCGCAAATTTGCACACAGAATAGTTTTGCATAACACACAAGTATTTTGTGAGCATGTGTGCTGTTGAACAGAGCCATGTTGATTGATCTGTACACACTGGCCAAACAGACCACAACCCCAACAATCCAAGCTTCCAGTTTCAATTGCAAAACCGAAATACTGCAAGCAGTCGGGGATGCCACGGAGTTATAATTTTTAATTCTTGGGAAATCTGTTTGGTCAGTCTGTAGAGATTTATACTCCTTTTACAATACTAATATGAATAACCCTGGTTTGAACATGAATTTCAAAGTGGTATGGCGTCTTGTTACTACAACTTTCTAAATCTCAAATCAACTATGCCATCACTATTACCTAACTCATACTTAGTTTTAGGGGTTTAAACAAACTTCTAACATTAAGTATTTAATATTGGCACACTATTATCCTCAGACAAATACCTCTCTAAAAGCTTTTTGAGGGGAGATATCTTGAGGGGAGGTTTTATGAAAAATTAAGTTTATAGGATGGTCACATGTATATAAAGAGTGTAAAATTATTTCGGATTATTGTAGAAAATTAAGCTTGACTAATGAAAGTTTTGAATGTTTTTTTTTTTGTTCATGTTCACCAATGAACAGTAGTTTTACCAGTTTTGAATCCTTAATACATTTGGCAAAAGTAAAAGGCTAAATAAACTACATGATGTAAGCATCACCATAGCCAAGCTTCTGAAGGCTTTAAATCATCCTTTAACATCTACAAGATAGAAAGTTTGATTTAGAATAGCTCAAACATAAACACAATGTGGCTGTATAAGCAATCTAGTGAGTGGATGACCTTTCCTGTTTAGCATGATGACATTTAATGTACCCAACATCCTGTAGCTGCTTGTTAGAAACCACATTTTTCAAGAAACGTAAAAGATTTAAAAAGATCACGGGAGGCATATGAAAATCTCTTGAGGTTGTTAACCTTATTTTAGACAATTAACCAAAAAGTTTTTCTTTTTTTAACTGCAGGACAACTAGTGTCATGTCATTGACTCATTTGTCCTTATTTTGGGTTTGATTTCTGTAACACCAAGTTTTCATCTGCAGTAAGTTCTGTTAAACAACAAAAACGACAAGAATCATTTTGACCCTGTGCTAGAGTCTTTGAATTGTAAATCTGGTGTACAGAACTGGGACATTGGAGAACCACATTGACGTGTATATTCCGTTCCCTCCGGCTGTGGGGAGCAGAGTAATTCAGGTGAAGGAGGCAGAGTTTATGATGTGGTTAGTTTTATGGGAGCGTATGTTTGAATTTTACCGCCTTCAGATGTCTGAGTGACCTTCAGAGAGTTCAAAGAACCACTGTTCCTTGAGCCATGGGCACTTTAAATGACCCCTCACTTGAAATGACATTTCCGTAGTAGAGTTCAGATTTACGTAGAAGCATTGCAAGTCCTTTATCATGTTGAGTGACCTTTCTGAGGCAGAGGTCAACCATATGCTGCATACGCCTTAAACTAGTGGTACTGAAGTTTATTGTATTTTAAAGGGATAGTTCACCTAAAATTACTCACCCTTATGTTGTTCCAAAACTGTATGAGTTTTTTTTTATTCTGTTGAACACACACACACACACACACACAGTATACATAGTATGTCTTTACCTAATGGGGTTCAACAACTGTTTGGTTCTTCAGAATTCTTCAAAATACCTTCTTTTGTGTCCAACATGAGAAAGAAACTTTGACAGGTTTGGAAAGACGTGAGGGTAACCAAAAGTAGATGATAATTCAAATTTTTAGGTGAAGTATTTTTTAAACTTTTTAAACTTTAAGGCCCCGTTTGTCTGAGACAATGGTTGAAGGGCCTCCTATCTATTGTGATGTACCTCTAGTTAAATTTAGATCATATTCCTGGCCCCCCAGAAGTCTGGCATGTCCCAGTAGTGGGTCCCGGGACCTAGGGTTGAGAATCACTGCCTTAAACTCTTTAACCATAACATCTCTTTAGATAATTGTGCTTTTCATGATAATATTAAATAAACTTTCTGCACCATATGAGTAATGCCATTCACGTATACTGTATGAAGTCAGCATGCCAGTAAGCCAGATGTTTGGATGTCGAGCAGGAGCCAAGGACGACCAGGGTGGCAAGTTAAAAACACCCTGTGTGTCTTTGAATGTGGTGAGTTGCTATAGTGATTTGATGTTGTTGTATTTGTGTTGTGTAGGGGCCTTTGTCGGTGTTCTCAGCAAAGCAGAGATGGTCAGCCCCACGAACCATCAGACTGAGACTGCAGGACAGAGACCTCGGATTCACTCTGAAGGGAGATGCACCCGTTCAGATACAGTCACTGGATCCCCTTTGTCCCGCAGCGGTAAGTGTTTACACACAGACATAGGCACCAGTAATGTAAGGCCCTATGATTTCAAGGATTTGGAAAAAGTGGACCGAATTGCAGAATCTAGTCATAAAAACTTAATATACCGTATCATGTGTAATTCCAGATCGATAAATGTGATCTGGATTAGTGTCTTTGAATATTAAGCAGCAAAAATGCCTTTTAAAAATGAATCCTGCATGTTCTGCTTGTCTCTGTATGAATAAATGGTGCAGATGCACGAAGAATGTTTACAACGCACGCTATGACACTTGTGGTGTTTTCAGCCTCTGCTGCCTCAGTATATGAACACATGAACAAGACCTCTAGAACTTCTCTGAGAGTCACTTCATGAGCATTTTACCATTTCTTTTGAGTAAAACTATCGTCATACCATATACAAACAGAAACCTAAAGGTCTTCACAGCAACCCGTCAAAATAAAAGTTTGGTTTTACTTGAAGAAATTGTGACATAAATATAACTTAATTTAATGATACTACTACTACTAATAATAATAAAGTTATTATTAAAAAATATATCTTTAATTTAAAACTGAATTTGAGAACAATACAAAAAATGTATAAGGCCTTAAAAAACTACTCTTCCTTATGGTGTGCAAAACCTGTATGTTTTTTTTTATGTCCAAATACCCCCTCATCCCCCTGTTTTATTGTATATAAATAAATAATTAATGCATTGTTATCTTAATGAGAAGAACAAACAGACAAACAGAACCGGATAACTGTAATGACATTTATCAGAAGTGATTAATCTTCCTTGCATACGTGTAAATGTCTCTGAAGCGGCAAGGACAGATGATTTAATCTTTGACAGCAGCAATTGAATGAATACAAAGCACACACATTTATCCACGCCCACTGGACCTGTTTTTGACCATACGAGTCTCAAGCTGTCTCAAGCAGCTGTGTGTCTCCCACAAATAACCCCAACCATTTTTGATGGAGCACATGAGCGAGTCCTCTCAGAGCTGATCTCTATGGTAACAGAAGTGTGGTCGTGCCGATAAACCCATACCATAAATATCTGAAGCACCACTCTTGCAGGGCGTGATTTACTGCTCTGACCTTTTTCTGTCTTTCCCTCTGTTTCCTTTTCTCTCCACTATCTCTTCATCACTAGGCTGAAGGGCTGAAAGAAGGAGATTACCTTGTTGCTGTGGGTGACACGGAGTGTAAATGGCTGGGAGTGAGTGATGTTATGAAGCTTTTAAAGGATGTGGATGAGGAGGGCGTCAACATCAGAGTGGTCAGCATGTTGGATAGCAGCAGCCAACCAATGGTAACTCCCATTTGTTTCGGGGTTTTCTTTGCCTTCCGTTCTCTGATTGGTTGAGGAACTGTATTGAAATATTCCACAGAAGAGAAACTTTAATCACCTCTCACCTCTTTGTATCTCTGCAGCCCACCAAGAGCGCTACATATGGCGGTCTGCCGAAGACCTACTCCATGATCTGCCTGGCACATGATGAGGACGATAAGAAATCTCGCAAGGTAGCAAAAAAACCATCATTCCTCAGCTGGGGTCTCAAGAACAAGCAGAAGAGCGGTAGTACACTGAGTTTGCCCAATGCAGATTACAACGGACTCGGGAACAGACCCTGCCCTACCTATCGCAACTCATATAATGAAAGTGCCCTCTACTAAACACACAAAACTGGAATTATACCTACACTGATGGTGCAGCAACACAATATATCACAAGAAAAGACATATGGATTTTTAGAAAGATTGACATTACAGGTGAAAATGTACATTTTGCACAGATCTAAAGTATAAACACAGGTGTAAGCTAAACCTTTATTCCTAGTTTGGTTGTCTAGAATATCTCACCAATAAATTAAAGGAGAAAATTGTGTTTTAATGAATCGGTAGTTAAAACACAGTGCATGCTGCTTATTGTTATTTGTTTGTTTTATTATTCTTGTACTGAATGGTGAAAAAGTGAGATGAAGGATTTTTTTCTTTTCTTTTTTTTGTGGAAAATTCCACTAATTGGTGGCACACACAGGCGTCCTCCTCAAAGCCTGCAGCTGACACGCAGACCAATACAACAGGGTTCTGTGATGATCTTGCATCATTGCAATGGAGTTCTAACTCTGTCAATCACTGTCGGAGAGGACGGTGAATAGCTTTTGCCCCGGGAATGTCTGTTCAACAAGCAGTAATATAATTTTGTGTAACTTAAGTATTTACATACACTGAAGGGAAATACCACGATAGGACTCTATAGTTATGCGTAGTCTAAAGGTATTGCCAAATTCAAGCAAGAAGGATAAAACATACAACAGTGAATACAAATGCCATCCTTATTAAACTTTTGGTCCATGTGTTTTACCTAGCACTTCTTCAGTGTTGGAATATTCCACTTGTCTACAAAGTAGATTTTTATACACATTTGATAATCAAATAATTTATATGCAAAATAAAGAGGACAAAATATCTATATAAACGTGTATTCATTTTAAGTATTAGAAGTATTTAGGTTTTTTATTGTGAAACTGTCGCCTGATGTATATAATCATGGGTTGTTTTTGGCTACATATCTTTCTTTCTGTTACTTGGTGTATGTTCTTCTCTTTATATAGTATAGCTGAAAAATGTACAGATGGCAAGGTTTTTTTTTCCATATCTTTGTGACAATATTTAACTTTTCATTTACTTGTAGAAAACACTGCCTTTCAGATGCCTTTAATATGCCTTATCACAGTCTACACTGACACAAATGTACCTTGCTTGTAAATACTTTGTTATTGTCAATGAATGTATCTTATCCGTTTATGTTTCTGCAAGTGCCACATTCAGAATTATAATGGCAAACACTGTTCCAAGAGAATGTTGACATTGCAAGGTTACATATTAATGATTCTTTGAAAACGATGTTGAAGTTCACAGTGCTTTTATTTGGGGTGGGAACCGAATCGGCATCTGTTCTCTAAATTCCAACTTTGTTACAAAAGGTAAAGCAGATTTCTGGATTATTTGCTTTTGTGTCGACACACTATGTGGATTACCGTTGTGATATGTGTAGGGAAATGTCTGGACTGTTATGTCTGTCTGAAATGTGTATTGTTGCCTACTTTTGTTGTATATGTAAATCTTGATCTAAATAAAAAGGGGTCAAAACAGTGGCTATTTTTATTGTGTATGGGTGTTGTGTTTATTCACTGTGTAATCTTCTCAACCATGCCAATTCTGGTTAAAAGTACCATTAAACAAGTGGTTATCTCTTAATACAGGTCATGCATGAGTAAGCAAATATCTCTGTTTTGCCCTAATTCTTTCTTCCTTTTCCAAATAAAGTTTTTTTTTTTTTTTACCCAAAAATCTGGGTATTTTAAAACTGCAGCCCTGTGATTCAGATGTGAAAGTTCATGTAAAGTAAGGGCAGAACAGAGATAATAATCTTACTGTTAGAGAGTAAACTGCAGTAATACTATAACATAACGACTGCTTGAAACTTCAGTAAAACAAAGAAAGGAATGTTGCTCTCTTCATATGAGAGGAAAAGCGGCATTCGTGTTGTGCTCGGTGTGCATGTGAATCAGGGCAGTGAAAATGGTGTGGTGGACTAATGGATTTTAAATCACTCACAGACTGGGGGATTTTATGGTGTGGCTTTGGTTGGGTTATTAGAGAGATTGCTTACCTACGCCAGCAGTGATGTCACAGCGGTTAAGTGTGTCTGTGGGAGAAAGAGAGAGAAAGACAGAGAGGATGTCTCTGCATCTTCTTCAGAACATCACAAATACACTGACTCAGGACTTATTCAACAATTGCTTTTATTCAAGAACTGGAGTTTTACCGGAATCATGTAAATACACCACACAAGTCTGCTTTTTACTGGAACACTTTCCACCAGAGGGATTTCTAGTATGACTCACCCACTTTCTCCTCTTCAGCAGTCTTGTAAAAGCACAGGGAGCACTCTTTTAACCCACTTAGCAATGTTAGATGCTGACACATATTACTGAACTAAATACTAGTCCATCAAATATATATATATATATATATATATATATATATATATATATATATATATATATATATATATATATATATATATCTGTAATAATCGTAATAATAATTACAAAAATGGACAAGGAACAGTTTCACAGCATTGCACAGACTTGTGAATGTATTTTGTTTGTATCAATACTATGTAATTTGAAGATTAGACACTAAGTACAGAAGGTTTCAGTCCAGCAGGGCTGACTCCACAGTTAGTACACAATAGGATTAATAACTCTTAAATCTCTAGTTGATGTGAGGTTGACCTCTTTACTACTTTCAGTGCATGTCTGGTGGATTTGCGCAAGATAAATAATGATAGCAACAGTAATTATGATATAATATGGAGTAATAAAATGTGTGTGCCCTTTTATTTTTGTATTAATTTCAAATATTTTGATTCAACTGATTCAAAATTTTAAAACAACATTAACAACTAACTCTGTTGCACAACATGCAGGTGAAGGAATATGACCAGTTCTTCAAGTATGGCTCATGTTTCAACCAGGCTTTAAAATTGTTTACTTTGAGATTCTTAACAATGTCACAAAGCCTGCTAGTTTCAGTACCAAAACGATATTTTATACATTTTATTTTTTACTGAAAACGAGATAAAACAGACAAGAGAGAACAGAAATTCAACAATGCAATAAGTCTTTATTCTTTATTTTCTCTAGCACTTTCCACGTGCACGTGGACGTTCTGACTTCTGAGTGGACGAGACGTCCCTCTACTGGAGAACTGCTGCACTCTGCGGCGCAACGCCGTTGCTAAGAGGATTGAACCGCAACGCTGATTGGTTGAGCTGCACAAACGAACCAATAGGAGGAGTTGTTACATTTCAAGGGTTTTCATGGAAAGCGTCTAGTTACGTGAAGTTGAGCTGAAGCTAATACGATTTCGATGACAAATAATGTCTTTTTTATGTACATATATATATACAAATAACCTATAAACGCTGTCAGTTTCTCTATTGAAACATATCTTTGCCACACGTTAGTTCTGAAATGAGCAGTCTTAACCACGGTTTTTATAAATCCTAATGTCAAATCTCTCACCGAAACGAGGAAGTTTGTTGAGGACCATGTCATCCAAATTCAACTTCAGCTTCAGAAGAAGAGAGAAGAAAGAATTTGTAAGTCTTCTATCGCATAAATATAACAATATAAGCCAAGTTATATTTTGTGGTGAACTAATGTAGCTTCTTAAACCCTGTGTTACTAATCAACCTATAAAAAGACGATTTTTTTCAGTCCTCAGTATTAGTTTTCTTAGCAGTGGCACTGGGTTGCTTTACCATGTGTATCCTGTGATGTAGTCGTGTGGTAAGTGTGATCATGTGTGTTGTTCAGCGGAATATAGCTCCTGGTTTGATCCCTGCTGCCACCATCGCCCCCAGACCCGCTGTTCCCCGCACTCCTCCCCCACGGAGCCCCAACCCTTCTCCAGAGAGACCCAGGTAGACCCACATGCCTATACCTATACCTATCCATCCATAACACTTCTGTTTTCCTCCATCATCTCTCAGTGCAGTTATGATATTGACAATCTCATTTATCATTTGCCATAATGTTTTTATACAACTAACTTACAACATAGCTGTTTTAGGATTATTGTTCCAATACCTTTACACTTTTTTTTTTTTTTTTTTTTTAAATCTGTAAACCTTATAATCTCTGATAACTATCACAGGTCTGCCTTGGCGGCTGCCATATTATCTTCTTCCCTGACGGGCCGAACTTTTGCCATTCCTCCTCCACGCCAAAGGTCTTACTCTGAGAGTGATTGTTCACATGCAGACAGCCAAACTGGCATTGATCCCTATGCTGCCACAGGACGTTATACCAGGTATTATAGTGCACTTTACCTTCATTACCTTTCATTCACCTCGATCAGAGATCCCTAACCTTTTATTTTGTGGGTGGGCCCTCTTTGACATATTTACTCAAGGTTAGTTTACTTAATTTACTTAATTTACTTAGTTAGAAAATGGTCACATGACATGGAGATAAATATATATAAATTTATTTTTGTAAGTGTTTTATCCTGATTGCTTTTATTTAAATGTATTTAAGTATTTTAATATTACATTTTTAGCATTTAATTGGTTTCATTAATCACATCCCCTTGCTGTCCACTCACAAACAACAGTTTGGGAAACCTTGACCTAAATAAACTGGCCCTCCTTTACTTTTTTTAGATGAATAATTCATCTAGTAATGAAAATTTTAGTGAATTTTCATGGTGAACATGATTAAAAGCAATGATTATGTGTTGTGATCAGAATTATATTAATTTAAGGAACATTTGTAAAACATTTGCATTCTAAACACATACAACTTACTTTCTCTAATGAAAAACAAAAGATTGTGCCCTTTTCAATGTGTGAAAGACTTGAAAATGACTTGTGTTCTGTATTTCAAATCTTCTGAAGCTATACGATAGTTTGTGAAGAACAGACCAATATTCAAGTTGTTATTCACTCGTTATTCTAGCCTTGGCGGGTTCATGAGTTTAAGAGATAAGGAGTCAGATCTTTTCAGTGAACTGATTGGTTAAATGTCAGTCTGCTGTCACACAAAGCTATCATATGACTTCAGATGATTTGGAAATTAGAGAATCAGTCATATGGACCACTATTGTGATACTTCTTTGTTATCCTTTTTTAAGTTTGAAAGCAACTAGTTTAGTCTTCTGTAAAGAGAACATTACAATGACACAAACTGATCCTTTAAGTGAGTCTGAAGCATAATCTTTATTATTGTACCAGAATGACTTCTTATCAGGGTAACACAGCAGGCTGTATTGATTGTAAGTGTATTGGGATTGTTGGAGGCAAAGTAGTTTACTTACATGTTTAGTCTTAGGTCTGATTGCCTCTCCATGGTAGGACACAAATAGAGGTTTAAAAAGCATTAGTTGGTCATCACATTTTAGTACGTCTGCTTCGCTCTCTTAAGTGAGACATGTAAAATAATGTGTTTACTCTCTGACCTTAGAGACACCTGGGCAGATTCAGTGACAGGAAGACCCCCTGTGCCTTCCCCAGGACATTCTGATGATGACGAAGGTGATGACAGTGATGAGGTGGAGGGAGATGAAGAACATGTATATCAGTCTCTGGAGAGACAGAGCAGAGCTGATGACATAAATGTTGTTTACGCCGTGCCATTAAAACACAAGAAGGTACAGTCGTGTGTGTTTGTTTGGCTGGGTCTGTGTGTGGAGTGCTTTGTCCTGTTAAACATTTGATGCATTGACTAATATTCACCATGAGATGGAGCTTCTGATTCATTCAAATCCTGAACATAATTCGAAACCTAGTCTGAGATCATCATAAAGAGCATAAAGGAATTAAAGAATTAGAATCTGATTCAATAGTTTCCTAATAATTTTTGGAATTTAACCACCCCTACCCTGCATTTATGCTGATTATGGTATATTATGTATGTATGTGTATTTGTTAACTGGCTGAATGAATCTCTCTGTCAGGGTGAGACTGATTCAGATGTTGATGAAGAAACCGAAGACTCAGCATTTGATATTGTGTCCCCTCTACAGACTGAAGGTTAGAAGTAACAGAGTGTTAAAATATACTTATATTTAAAGTCTTTAATCTTCAACAAAGTTGCAATTATTTGATAAAAAATGCAGCAAAATAGTAAATAAGTGAAATGCTGAAATTATTGAAATTCAGCTTTTTCTTGAATACAGAATGTAAATTATCCCTGTGATGGAAAAGCTGAATTTTCAGCAGCAATTACTTCAGTCTTGGGTGTCACTTGATACTTAAGGAATCAATCTAAAATTGTTAATTTGATGCTGCGATGAATTCATATAAATATTTCAGGAGGCATTGATAAATAGAAAAAAAAAAGAGTATTTATTCAAAACATAAATCTTTTGTAACACTTTTAAAGACTGTTGTTGCATTTGATCAATTAAATACATCTTTGCAGAATTAAAGTATTAATTTCTGTTTTTTAATAAAAATCTTTCTGACCTTGAACCTTTGAACAGTAGACAGTGCATATTCAGTTTTAAATATTAATGTTTCACATCTCACATCTTGCATTAATAACAGTTTTACTGACTTTGAGAGCCTTGGTAATTTTGCAGCTTGATGGCTATAATTAATACAATTTTGTATTCCAGAGGAAATTGTGGTTCAGGAAGGAGCAGCTAAAACGGTAAGAGAACCTCTCTCTCCACCTCAGCTTTAATGAGAACCTGGAGTCATTATTTTGATTAAGTTAATTCAGGGTTCAAAGCTAATTTTGTAATGCTGCTGTAGGAACGTCAGTTATGTTGTAGATTGGTCTGACTCTGGACTAAAGGTCATTCTGCCCCAGAGCTCAACAAATTCTCTAAAGACAGGGGAAAAATGACTCTGGCATGAAAGGCTGAGGTTAAGGGCAGAAAGGTTGTTATCAGTGAAAGAATATGAATGAAAATCGGACAAGATGAAAGCGACAGTGGGAAGGTGTTTAGACTGGGTGAGAACATGAGAGTTTATTAATAAACTCAGCTATTTCTGACAAGAGAAACTATCATAACCATTCTGTTTCAGTATTCAGTATGTGTTTCTCTGATATGACAGTACATTCACACACAAACACACAACCCAATTAGGCCATGTAAACCTGTGCTGGGTTAATATGGAGACATGCGTACACACATGCAGACTGACCAGCTCCTTGCTTTCTAATAACTCAGTTTTGTCAGATCTGAATGCTACTATTCCTGTAGGTGCTTTGAGACCTTTATCAGAAGGTCTATAATCTCATCTCTTAATGAGGAAAATTGCTCATTAGTAGAGATGAACTGCTTATAATGAGCAAGCACAGTGCACTTTTCACTATTAGATATACTTAATAATGCAGTCTACCTTCAGTCTGTTTCAGTCTGTGCTATTTGATATTCTGCAGTAAGAACCCTTTAATCAGTTGCCTTCCCTCTGTCTCCATAGCTGCCATCATCGCTACAACAATCAAGATCAGGCTCTCGTGGGAGCATGGCATCTCCAGGTACTTCCCCTGTCTGCCATACATTATCCATCACAAAAGCAGAACTCCGCCTGTGCTCATTTCAGAAGCTTTTTGTCAGTCAGTGTGAAACGTACCCGCTTTTTAGGTATCCTCAAGGCTTTGAAAGAAAAGCATCATTTCTGTTTAATTTGGACAGAGCGACAATGTGAACACCTAACTGATGTCAGATTTATTCAGACATGGCTTTCATCAGACTGGAGGCAAATGAAGTGGTTACATTTGTGATAGGCTCATTGAAGTTTCCTGAAGAAGAAAAGACAAAACAAAACAGAATAAAGCATCTGCCAATTTAACAAACATCTTTTCATTTAGCTCCTCTCACGAGCTTATTGTTGTCAGCATTGAGATGTGAGAGTGATGAAGCTATAACCATAATGACCATGAGGACAGAGACTGGAATTAACTTGACATTTGTCTTGATATATTCCCAGCTTCTCCTCTTCGTCCACTGCTGTTAACATAGTGGTGACAGTAAAGAGTTTTTAAACTTACTCCTAAAGAAGTTGTTAAAGAGGAAATTGCTTATATAAAAAATGTAATGTATACAGTTTATGCTGCTTGCTATGTTGGCAACATGATTATTAGTTTTGAAAGAAATCAGCTGTGCATTACACTGCCAAATGCAAGATATGCCAATATTTGTCTTAAGCAGACAGTTATTTTTTTTTGTACGCCAGTAAATGGAACTCTTGCTTTTGGCCAAAAAAATAAAACACAATGCAAATGATGAACATCCTGTAGGTGCGTAGTGTGCACACTTTACCAGGAATGCTACATGTGTCATGTTGCCATTTGATTAGTTCAAAATCTTAAAATAATTTATTTAGAAATCAAGTGTAATTTATTTTTACCATATGGAACAGGTTTTGTGGTCAAAGCTGCCCGAATTAACATTTAAAATGTTCGAATCTGAAGGCTCTTCTTGTCCTGTGGCATTATGGGACAACAAAGTGTCCACTCTTTGCACACTTAAAGGCATAGTTTACTTAAAAATAAAAAGTAGTTATTTACTCACCCTGATTTTATTCTAATCACTATGCTCTTCTTTTTTGAAGAGAGAGAGATAAAAAAAAAAAAAACCTGCTCGTGCTTGTCTGTATAATGGCAGTAAATGGTGACAAGCTTCAAATGTGATCACAGAATGATCCCACGTGAATCGTGTCTTATTTTTCAAGTGCTCCGCATGCATGCAATAGAGAAACAGACTGAAATGTAATGTATTATTTAAAGAAAATCCTGACCTTGGCCATTGGTCTGCTGTGCACGACTGCGCATTCATGAGACGGTATCAGTGCCACAGTTTACTCTGAATAGCCACACACAGAGTTTTGATACATCATGATTAGTAAAAACACTACACAACCACATATACCACACTGTATACATGTAATTTTTGTTTTACTTCAAACCCTGTCGTACACCTCCAGAACACTTGGAATATATGGCACGAGTAGCATAGTAGCATGGGATCATGGGATTACATTAGAGATATTTGCTATTCACATCCATTACATGGATGATTTTGAAAGCCTTTTTTTTTTTATTCCGAATGTTGGGGCAAGACTTGTGGGAGTTAAAGGGATAGTTCACCTTCAGTTGAAGCCCCCCATTGACTTCCATTGTATGGAAAAAAAACCTGCGCAAATCAATGGGGACCAACTGCAGGTGAACTATTACTTTAATGTTACTTTTCATGTTTCATTATTTTCACAATACATTGTATTCAATACCTTATATATTTGTGTGCTGCAATACACTGTTTTTTATTTATTTTTTTGTATATTGTGGCTTTTATACGAAATTACTTTTTCATTAAATGTTTCATTATATTAATTTATTGAAAAAAGGCAGTGTTCAGTTGCACTCAAGACGTCAAATGGCAGATAGAAGCAGAGCAGCGTTAGTTTAGCCTAGTAGAAGAGGATTGCAGGATGGATTTACCCTCTGAAATAGAGCATGCAACAGCAGGTCTGGAGCTGGTTGCTGCAAAGTGATCAGTGGACAACTGCCAAGCTTTTTATGCACTAGCTAGCAGACAACTGCTGTGTCACCTTTAACAGCAACAGAGACTTCCAGTGAAGGAAGAAATGACCTGGAGGAGGAGTTGAGGATGACCTTGAGGTCTGATCTAGGGCTGAGATGTGAGAGGAGCAGACAAAATCTTGTCTGTGCTTGTAATGTTAGAGACCGAAGACACAGACTGATCAAGGAAAATTCAATCTTGATTAGAAGCAAGGATGATACAGCTCCACTAGGAGTCACAATGTGGGCTTTTCAGCCCCATATTCAATTTTAAGCCTTGTGATATTTTGTTTGTTTGATTTTGCTGCATGTTTGACATGATGTAATCTAGTATATACTGCAGTCTGTCGTATAATTCCCACCTTTAGTGAGATCTTAATAATGTACTGGATAGGGTCACGCTTTAGTTAAGTAATAACAAATTATGTTGTCATTTACTCAAGTCCCCTCATGTCAATATGACTTTACTTTGTGTAACTGCGTAAGAATGTCATTTTTTCCATGGCAGGATCAGCATGATTTGTGAATGAATCCTTTCAGTTCAGATAAGTTTTGTGAAACAGATCAAGCTAATTATTGAAAACACAACAAAACTATTTAGATTAAATTGGATACTGATTGTCAAAATTTCTTAAATGAATGTACCAAGGACAGCTAAACTATTTTTTTTTAGTGAATAACAACAGTTGACAAGTATGACTTCAGAAGGAAACTTTACTCAAACCTAAATGAACCACTGTTATTATGATAGTTTTGGGTGCTTTTGTATCCTTTCTGAAGATTCATCCTTGAAAGCATTAAACCCCATTAATTAAAAACTGCATGCATAAAATGAACCATACAATTTTATTTTTTCAAATTTCTAATTTTTTGTTATAAGAAAGAAACCGGTTTAGAGCTGCATGAGGGTGATGATGTTTTTTTTTTTCATGTTTGAACAAATTCCTTAAATAATGGCGAAGTGGTCTGGCAAAAGGTCAGCTAAGCTAGCTGATTGACAAAGTAGTCAACATACACAGTTCATTAAAAAAGTAGGTTCTGAAGACCTCAGCGGTCAGAGGATGGAAGAGGGTGAGAAGTGGTTACGGAGGATGGAAAATGATTTGTTTTGGATGGATTCGCACATGTTAATTGTGGAATAATAGTAGTCTCTGCGCATTGTATGTTTTTTTGTCCACTTCTTCACTGATCCATGCATTTTGTGGTGGTTTTCTGATTTCCAAGGACTTGAAGTGGAGCAGCAGGAGAGTTCAGAAACCACAGGTTTAATTGACTAGTTTTGGGTGAAGGTTACAGCTTTTAGAGGTGTCACTGTCAACAGAAGTAGTCTGAGGAAGTGATTGAAGCAGGTGAGAAGCTATAGAGGATTTGACTGAAGCTGTCTGTGGATGGGAGATTGGAAGGTGTGAGATTCAAGGGTAATCAAATAAATGAAAGTTATGAGAGTAAACGTGAGGGAGAAGCAACTGATACAATAAAGCTATTTCCATCACCCTGTCATTGTGCATTTTGAGGGATCCTATCAGAAAAAGTAATGGAAACGCCAAATTTTTGACTTTGTGTATAACCTGACTCACCAGCAAACCAATCTTGTTGCACAGGATCTGAAATATTGTTATGGTCATTCTGAAATGCCAGAGAAAATCTAGTGTCAAATTATTTCTATATTATTGCCTCCCAGATCCCGAACAGCAGGCATCAATGAAAGCAATGAAGACATTCATTGTGTATCTGCTCACTTTTGAGGCACAAGTAATTTTATTATATATGAAAATTATTATATTCAGAGGCTTCTCCAACTTTTCTTAGTGATATTTAGTGCCAGTTTATCAGAAAGCGACAATTTTGTTCTCTTTGACTTCTCTACTTTTTTGCACAAGTTAATTTGCAACTTTGTATGGAAACACGGCTTAGGAGGTTTGTTGCCAGCCATGTGTATTTGGCAGACAAATGGAGGCAAAAGATTAATGGTATAAGGAGATGTTAAAATAAACTGGAGTACTGGAAAGTTTATAGATGTTGCCAAATAATAGAAGATCACTGAAAATAATAGAAGCACACTGTCTTCATAAAAATAGTTGGCTAAGACTGCTTTGGGCTTATTAAAAAGACATTAATTATATCTGTGTTCAATAAATATTTTAATATGTATAAGCATTTCTTGGCACAAACATACAAATGTACACTGCCAATCAAATGTTTTTTAAAATGAATGCTATTGTTCATCAAGGATGAACTAATCAAAGTATATACATTTTATTATTGTTAAAAATATTTAAAGGGGGCATTACAGTGAGGAAAAAAATATCCAAAACAAACCATGGCTAACAGTCAGATTTAGCGTATATTTATGATCCAGAATCAGATCCAGAGGCTGAAATTTAACAAGAGCAGCAGCAGCAACGACGTCTCTATGTGGTATGTACTGAAACTGTATATATTTGTTTAGCGGTTTTGGAAGATGACTAAGTTCCACTTTGTCGTCTTTTTTTTTTTTTTAAGGTGTACATGTGGAAAGTGCAGTTTTGATGACAACATCGCATGTTGTTTACTTGATGTGCTTACGCACCGATAGCTAAGTTAACAACAGAGATATTTGAAGCAGTTTTACTCACCGCCTGCGGTTCCAACACACGATCGTGACCCTTTTTTAGTTGGGACTGCATTATCCTTAAGAAATAAATGATGTGCAAATCCGGCGTCAAACTGGGCCTTGGAAATGCAGGGAACAAACAAAAACACTTGCACAACTCCGTTGATGTTTTTTTTTTGGTAATCTGTGCAGGGTTGTCTTGCCCTGGCAACCAAAAACACACTTCTTTTGTGACCATTCGTTATCTCGCTCTGATCAGTGAATGTCTCTGCTCTCTCTGCTCTGCTATACGGGAGTGAGCGCTCTTCTGGCAGAAGTGGCCTCAGGACCCATATAAGGAAATTCCGCTCCATCTAATGTCACACAGACCCATACTCGAAAAAAAACTTTCCGAAACTTTTCCTACAAACCGGAAGGAGTATTTTTGGAACAGAAATACTCCTTCAAATGTACAACTTAATTTTTGAAACTTTGTCCATGTTTAGCATGGGAATCCAACTCTTTAACAGTGTAAAAAACTCAGTATGCATGAAACAGCATTTCACCCCCCCTTTAAAATTAATGCTATTCAATTGAACCAAAGAATTATGCAGCACAATTTTTAGCACTGATGATAGTAAGAAATGTTTCTTGAGCACCATTCTAATATGCTGATTTGATTTCTGAAAGATCATGTAACCCTGCAGACTGGAAAAATGTCTGCTGAAAACTGATATAATGTGTAACAGCAGGTGTAAATAAAATATATTTAAATATAAAACAGTTATCTTAAATTGTAATAATATTTTACTGTGTTTTTGATCAATGCAGTCTTGTTGAGAACAAGATACTTTTTTCAAAAACATAAAAAAAATTCACCCAAGTGTAAATAAAATGTATTTTAGATTGAAATGATGGACTACGATTATTAATACTTCATTTGCTCTCTCCCTTAATTATCAATCTCTAATTCTGTTGTACAATTTCTCATTTATTTGCACAATCAATTCATCACTCATTTATCACTACCCTCCCATATCTCCTTGTTTTATAAATGTTTTTTCGTATTGTTCTTGTCAGAGCTAAATGATGACTGGAGTGCTCAGTCTCACAGATCAGTGAATACTTCAAAAAGGAAAACCTCCCGGATGAAGGAGAGTCCAGTGAGAGGGAAAGAGAGAGACATCAGTCCAGGTGAGGGGGCATGAACTCTACACTGTGACCTTTCCAGCTGTTTTGTCTTTCCAGTTAATAATTTTGTAGCTAAAATCTCCTGGTAAAGTCATGGTAAAGCAATTGTAATGCACGGCCTGATAAACAATTAAATGTATTACTGGCTATTTTACACATCCCACCAGTTTTAACTAGATTGTCAGGAAAATTCTAGGTAAAAACTAGAGCACAAATACTAATGAAAGATAGTAATCAACTAGATCTCATTAGTTCTGTAGGTTATTTAATAATATTAAAGGGTTAGTTCACCAGAGAATGAAACTTAGTCCATCTTCTACTCACCCTCGAAGCATCCTAGTTTTAAGTGACTTTCCTCTTTACATTTTCATTACATTTAATCATTTAGCAGACGCTTTTATCCAAAACGACTTACTAATGAGAACAATAGAAGCATTCAGACCAAAAAGAGAACAACAACATTATACAAGTGCCATAACAAGTCTTTTAGTCTAGAACAGAACATGTGCCAGTTTTTTTTTTTTTTTTTTTTTTAAGAATATGATAGACAAGAAAAGAAAAGGTAAGTACTAGTATTAGTTGGTTTAGTGCTTTCGAAAAAGATGAGTCTTTAGATGTTTTTTGAAAATGAGTGAAGACTTGAGATTGGGAGGTCATTCCATCAGCTGGGCACAGTCCAGGAAAAGGTCCGTGAGAGTGATTTTGAACCTCTTTGGGGTTGCACCACAAGGCATTGTTCACTTGCAGAGCGCAAACTTCTGGAGGGCACATAAGATTGAACTAGTGAGTTTAGGTATGTTGGTGCCGTGCCAGTGGTTGTCTTGTAGGCTAGCACCAGTACCTTGAATTTGATGCGAGCGGCTACTGGTAGCCAGTGTAACCCGATGAGGAGAGGAGTAACGTGAGCTGTTTTTGTTTCATTGAAGACAACCCTCCCCGCTGCATTCTGGATCAGTTGCAGAGGCTTAATAGTACATGCAGGAAGGCCCACCAGGAGAGCAATAGTCCAGTCTGGAGAGGACAAGAGCTTGGACAAGAAGTTGGGTGGCTTGCTCTGCCAGGAAGGGTCTAATCCTTCTAATGTTGTATAAGGGAAATCAGCAGGACCGGGTCGTTGTAGCAATATGGTCTGTGAAACTTAACTGGTGATCCATCACAACTCCTAGGTTTCTGGCAGTCCTGGAAGGAGTTATGGTTGACGAACCCAGCTGTCTAGAGAAGTTGTGATGAAACAATGGGTTAGCTGGAACCACCAGCAGTTCTGTCTTAATAAGGTTGAGCTGAAGGTGATGGTCATTCATCCAGCTAGATATGTCACTCAGGCTGAAATGCGAGCAACTACCATCGGGGCATCTGGTTGGAATGAGAAGTTGAGTGTCATCAGCGTAGCAATGATAAGAAAAGCCATGCTTCTGAATGACAGATCCTAATGACACATGTAGATGGAGAAGAGAAGTGGTCCAAGTATTGAGCCTTGAGGAACCCCAGTAGCAAGTTGTTGTGACTTTGAAACATCACCCCTCCAAGACACCCTGAAGGATCTATCTGAGAGGTAGGACATCAACCACAGGAGTGCTGTTCCAGAGATGCCCATCTTTTTGAGGGTGGACAGGAGAATCTGGTGATTTAATGGTGTCAAAAGCAGCAGACGGGTTCATCAAGATGAGTGGCCACTTTTGAAGCCAGATTGGTTGCTGTCCAGGAGGTTGTTCTATAAAAGGAACATGGAGAGCTGGTTGACCACAGCTCGATCAAGTGTCTTTGCAATGAATGGAAGAAGGGATACCGGTCTGCAGTTTTCTAGAAGTTCTGGATTCAGAGATGGTTTCTCTCCTATCTTTCAGAATAATCCAATTAAAGTTATATAAAAAATTGTCCTTGCTCTTCCAAGCCTTTCAATGGGGGCAAGCAAGTGTTTGTTGTCAACAGTTCAGAAGACGTGAAATAAAGTATGGTCATCTGTAATAAAATGTCCCTCACACAGCTCTGGGGGTGAATAAAGCCCCCCCGTAGCGAATCCATGCATTTTTGTAAGATAAAGATCCAGATTTCAAACTTAATAAATACTTTTTTTCTCACATCTGCTGACTGTAGGAACCAGACGCAAAGGAAAACCAGTCTCCTCTTGGCTTATATCAAAAGCCTCCAAAGGTTTTCTTTACAAATCCTTGTTTTGTGCTTCTAATTATTACATTTGTTTTGTTCTCTCCCCACGCTCCTAACTAACCCCGCAGCGCTGATGAACTATCTGGTTATTTTTCGTACAAAAACGAATTAATTTGCTACAGGGGGCCTTTATTCACCCCCCGAGCCCCGTGAGGTACATTTTATTACAGATGCGCGCACTTTATTTCACGTCTCCTGAACTGTTGACAGCAAACACCCACTTAGCCCCATTGAAAGGCTTGGAAGAGCAAGGACAATTTTTTACATAACTTTGATTGGATGCTTCGAGGGTGAGTAGAAGATGGATACATTTCCATTCTTGGGTGAACTAACCCTTTAAGCTTAATTTTGTGTTTAATTTTGTTTATGCTGTTTATTTTTATGAAAATATAGGATCAGACAGAGTGTGTATTTTAATCTGTGGTAATGTGATGAAGCTGACATTAAGATCAGCCAGACAAATAGATTGAATATATTGAGGAATCTCTATACAGCGCCAGACTCATTAATGTGTAGGGACTAAACAGATGGTCATAAACCCATTGTACTGGTTTACATCAAATGGAATTAATATAGTCAATCTAAAAAAGAAAATCAGTCTGCTTAGGAAATTACCTTCATGTCAAACCTTTACATAATACTTCTACATAATCCATTTTCATTTCTATGTGTCCTGCTGTTTTCTTTAAATGCAATTCTTCTGAGCTGTCCTGTCGTTGCATTTTGTGCTCTTGTTGGTGGTGTGCTGTTGTGCCATTTTCTGTTTTGTTTTATGCTGTTAAAAATTCTGTTTTCGTATTCGTGTGTATATATGTATTTGCTTTTCTGTGCAGTGTTTTTTATTCTGTGTGTGGCTGTGCCCTGTTCTGCTGTGTGTGCTGTGTGGTGCAGAGGCCAGTGAAGTGTTGCGCAGTACGCTAGAGGTGCAGCAAGCACTTGTAAAGGAGCTGAGGGAGCAGACTCAAATTCTGGCAAAGGAGAAAGAGACTCTGGAGAAGAGATGTTTACAGCAGAGTCAGCACATAGAGCATCTCCGACAGGAGCTCTGCCACTCTCACACAGAGAGAGGAAACTCCACAGGTGCCTCCTCACTCACTGCTATACATCCCAAAGCATTAACAGAGCCTATCCAGCATTAGAGGTATCGTTCCCCCCCAAAATGAAAACTCTGTCATCATTTACTTACTGTCATATCCATATGACTTTCTGTCTTCTGCAAGAATTGAATAATATTCTGACCCCTTTTTCATTATAATGTAATAAAATGAATGAAGACTGGAGCCTTTTGTATGACTTCAGAAGACTGGATTATACCTGTATGGACCATTTAAAATGTTACTGATAGTTTTGTGTGCTTTTGGAAGCTTGAACAATCCAGTCTCCATCCACTGAACACTAAGCGTGACTTGCACAGTTTCCATAAATGAACCCTGAAAAAATGAAAAATAAATAAATGAAAAAAAATGCATACAGGTTTTGGAATAGCATGAGGAGGAGTAAAAAATGACAGGATTTTTATTTTTGGGTGACCTATGCCTTTAAGCAACATACTGTGGAAAAAAAATCTACATTTCAAATAGGCATAATCTTTAACATATGCCTGCTTCATTTGAAGCTGTGTTTTGAGCATTAATTTGACAAGCTGTAAATTCAATGAAACAACCTATTTTAAATGAGACTTGTGCTCTTTCCATACTCAGTGGCCCTTTTATTTGGTACAACTCTCTAATAAAGGGTAAGATCTCTAGAACAGCAGGCTTACTTGTTATTGGTCCCATATGATAGCATTAAACAACTACGAATGATTTGTCAGCAGCACATTCAGGCATATTTTTTTTCACCATTTTTTGTGAATAGTGTCTAGAAACTGGGAGGTCAGCAGTTTCTGAGATACTGAATCCACTCCAGCAGTGACCAACAATCATTCCACAGTCAAATTCACATCTAGATCACATTTCTTCCCTGGTCCTGATCTTCAGCTTTTGAAAACAAGCTGCATGCTTTGATTGCTGCCCTATCATTATCTGCTTCATTATTTGCATTAACCAGCAGGTGTAAACGTGTACCTAATAAAGTAGCAACTCAGACTACTGGCATTTTATGTCTCAGGGTTGATTCTTATTCAATTCAATAGATTTAAACTTTTTTCTTTTTTTTTTATACAAGGATCACATCTTTAAAACTGTTAAGCATCACTTCATTATTAATTTGACATTTTTTCCAAGTATACTTTTTATACTTGGATTTTATTATTTTACCATTGTCCCAGACGCAGACTTTCTAAAATATGAAGAAACATAAAAAATGATTAATATGGCATCCTGAAGACCTTCCTCTAAATGTGTGTGCATTCATGGGTCTATTATACGTCATCTGTGCTTGTATAAAGGTGTTTCATGCTGCATCCTAATGCTCCCAATCTTAATGTTCACACAGCTGTCGTTCAGTTGTGGCATCATTCCCATCACAACCGACAATTTATCCCCCAGCAACAATTTTCCAAAAAATAGTCTACCTGGTTACCATGGAGATAACGGTGTCAGCGAAGAGATGATTTATGAGACATGTGATGAGAGCAGAAAACAAAATAAAGCAAAATAAATCAGGAGAAATATCACTTCTGAACAAAATATGTAAAATAATAATAATAAACCTAATATTGTAGTTAATGAAATTATCTTTAAGGCAGATTAGATTTAGGATTTAATTTCCAACACAAAATGAATAGTGATTTTGAGATGTGCCAGAATGTATGGCTAATTGATATAATTCTCCCATAATGCATGTACATGCATTTCTAAAAGTCTAGATGACCTGAAGTGCCTGTAGTTGAAGAAGCACTCATATACAGTATTGTTCAAAATAATAGCAGTACAATGTGACTAACCAGAATAATCAAGGTTTTTCGTATATTTTTTTATTGCTACGTGGCAAACAAGTTACCAGTAGGTTCAGTAGATTCTCAGAAAACAAATGAGACCTAGCATTCATGATATGCACGCTCTTAAGGCTGTGCAATTGGGCAATTAGTTGAATTAGTTGAAAGGGGTGTGTTCAAAAAAATAGCAGTGTGGCATTCAATCACTGAGGTCATCAATTTTGTGAAGAAACAGGTGTGAATCAGGTGGCCCCTATTTAAGGATGAAGCCAACACTTGTTGAACATGCATTTGAAAGCTGAGGAAAATGGGTCGTTCAAGACATTGTTCAGAAGAACAGCGTACTTTGATTAAAAAGTTGATTAGAGAGGGGAAAACCTATAAAGAGGTGCAAAAAATGACAGGCTGTTCAGCTAAAATGATCTCCAATGCCTTAAAATGGAGAGCAAAACCAGAGAGACGTGGAAGAAAACGGAAGACAACCATCAAAATGGATAGAAGAATAACCAGAATGGCAAAGGCTCAGCCAATGATCACCTCCAGGATGATCAAAGACAGTCTGGAGTTACCTGTAAGTACTGTGACAGTTAGAAGACGTCTGTGTGAAGCTAATCTATTTTCAAGAATCCCCCGCAAAGTCCCTCTGTTAAAAAAAAGCATGTGCAGAAGAGGTTACAATTTGCTAAAGAACACATCAACTGGCCTAAAGAGAAATGGAGGAACATTTTGTGGACTGATGAGAGTAAAATTGTTCTTTTTGGGTCCAAGGGCCACAGGCAGTTTGTGAGACGACCCCCAAACTCTGAATTCAAGCCAAAGTACACAGTGAAGACAGTGAAGCATGGAGGTGCAAGCATCATGATATGGGCATGTTTCTCCTACTATGGTGTTGGGCCTATTTATCGCATACCAGGGATCATGGATCAGTTTGCATATGTTAAAATACTTGAAGAGGTCATGTTGCCCTATGCTGAAGAGGACATGCCCTTGAAATGGTTGTTTTAACAAGACAATGACCCAAAACACACTAGTAAACGGGCAAAGTCTTGGTTTCAAACCAACAAAATTAATGTTATGGAGTGGCCAGCCCAATCTCCAGACCTTAATCCAATTGAGAACTTGTGGGGTGATATCAAAAATGCTGTTTCTGAAGCAAAACCAAGAAATGTGAATGAATTGTGGAATGTTGTTAAAGAATCATGGAGTGGAATAACAGCTGAGAGGTGCCACAAGTTGGTTGACTCCATGCCACACAGATGTCAAGCAGTTTTAAAAAACTGTGGTCATACAACTAAATATTAGTTTAGTGATTCACAGGATTGCTAAATCCCAGAAAAAAAAAAATGTTTGTACAAAATAGTTTTGAGTTTGTACAGTCAAAGGTAGACACTGCTATTTTTTTGAACACACCCCTTTCAACTAATTGCCCAATTGCACAGCCTTAAGAGTGTGCATATCATGAATGCTGGGTCTCATTTGTTTTCTGAGAATCTACTGAACCTACTGGTAACTTGTTTGCCACGTAGCAATAAAAAATATACTAAAAACCTTGATTATTCTGGTTAGTCACATTGTACTGCTATTATTTTGAACAATACTGTATGTACTGTATATATTTCTGGGTGGGAGTTTTTTCCTGATTGGATTAGTTGTGTGTGGTTTTGCAAAAATCTGCTCTGATCTAACTATGCACAGTTGTGTGTGTGTAGGTGAGAGCTCTGAGTTACAGAATCTGAGGGAGCAGGCTCAGCAGCTGGTGGATGAGAACGATGGGCTGAAGATGACAGTTCACCGTCTCAGTGTGGAGCTCAGCAGATACCAGGCCAGATTCCGACCACTCACCAAGGACGAGGTAAGATAGTCCACTGTACACCGTTTTCAGAGACTGGTTTGAAAAGCTTTTTAAAGACAGGTCTATAGGCTCAAACCCAGTACTACAATAAAGAGAGAAGTTTTGAAATGTTAGACTTTTCAAAAAGTTACAGTGAACATTCCCTCCCCTCAACTACATGAATATCAATGTGTATGTAATGGATGGAGGAGCTGACTTTTCTAGCTTTGTGTAAGTTACTCTGTATGTAGAAGAGAGAGCTACAATTCTACAAATGCACTTTTAAGTGCTTGCAAGACAATATGTGTGGTGTTTTCACATTCTGTGGAAAGAAACATGCCACACAGACTTTAATTAAAATTCTGGAGATGATTCTCAGAAATGATAAATGTTTGAGTTCATATAGAGGACGTTATATCTGCAGTCTGGCTCGCCTTATCCTCTGTTTTGATGTGAGAGATCGGTGCTGTGTGATAACTGAAGTTAATTGCTGCATATCTGCTTAGACTGATCCTGGAGGTGCCGCTGGAAACTATAGTTCAATTTTCTTCATAAACTGATGAAAAAGGGATCGGCTCTCAGAGTTTTAGTAGTATCTGACACTGTCTCCTTTCAGTCTTGCAGGGTGTGATTAGCTGACACCACAGTAATGATATGCAGCTCTTCCTTTCATCTCCCACTTCCTGTTTAATGCAGAGATGATAGTTTGCAGGGTATTATAATTTCAAAGGAGCATTAGCCAGCGAGAGGTTGAGATCAGATCTGTGAGTGCGCGCGTGGAATCAGAGATTGTTTCTGCTTTACCCTTGCATGATGCTTGTCTTAGCCTTATGAACACATTCATCTTCTAGCGCCACTGAGACGGTGGGCAGCTAAGACCTGTCCAAAAAGACCTTTATTAAACGCTTTGGTGTCAATGTTATTTAAATGTGCTGGGATTTGCATGTATAGGCGCGGAATATTGGAAAGAGCCCTGTAACTAAACAGCTGAGTTGTTGTAAGTTTTATGAGCCTTTATGCAGTGAATAATAAGTGGAAAGCACTCCGAGGAATTGCATAACTGAGCTTCTTTAAGAAAGCCTCAGAAGAGTTTGACAGCCTGAAAGCGATGTGACCTCTTTGCCATCCGTCTTTGAGGGATCAAAGATCTGAGATTTGTCCCGCTGGTGTCATTTTATTAAGGAGGAAGGACCAGATTAAGCTTATTTCATATTGATGAGGGCTGTCTGAACTTTGAGCCTGTCTGGCTCGCTGGTTCACTGAGAGAATGGCTCTACTGATTGCTCAGATACTTCAGTGTAATATATTAATCTGCTTTTCATTCATCTGTGCAGTATTCCTCATTTAAAGATGAGCTCAGGGCTAACAGTCCCTAACCACAATGAATTAGAGATCCTCCTGATCACAGAACTGAAGCTTTTCTTAAATATTCCAATTCTCATTTTCCCCTCTCGGGAGGTTTCAGTTAATATTTTAAATGTAAAAAAAGGTTGATATCAGTTCGGTTCATTTAGTGCGATTGAACATTCGACTGTCCTCGACTCTTGAACTGACTTTGATTCGAGCACTGGTGTGTGGTTGGGCAGATGCGAGCGGATGGGGAGAGAGGAGACAATCGACAGGCTAAATATACTCTGTCACTTTAGTTTCAGGTCAGTAGCCTGGATCTCACTCTCTCTTCTGCTCTTTCTATCCCGCTGCCCCTCCTTCCATCTTAGCAGGAATGAAATTTAAGAAGATTTGGTCCATTGTCACATGGGCTTTATTTAAAGAAGAACTAGGAAACCAGGCTCTCTCTGTCTCCTCCTGTCTCCATCAGCCTCTGCTTTTTACAGTACTGTTGATAGCTTCCCTTTCTAGCCTTAAGTGGATCAGTGTAACGCTGGATGTGTCTGAACACTCTGGGCCGCAGGAAGCGTGTTCTGGGGGGCTGCTGCAGTGATTAGGGCAGTGGTTGGCAACACTGCTGTAATGTGATTGAGTCATTAAGTCTGGGGACTCTCAGCAGTGTTACCTTTACTCTTAATTAGAGATAATAATAAAAAAGTACATTGCACACAGGATCACACAGCACTTTTCAAATAAAAATATTAGCATTTTAGTAGCATTTTAAAAACTGTATAAAGAATGACTTTTTTCTAATTAATTTAATGACCTATAATTAAGTTTCATTTGAACAAGTTTAAATGTATAGTCTTTAACCTACTTTTTGTTGTTGTCTTTCTGCAAAAATGAAATGGTTCATGCATTGGGCTTTTGTACCGGCATGCATGAAACCAGCCTACTGCTCCATTCATTATTCACACAATTATAGATTTAGAAAATAATCCAACTAAGCATTGTGATTGCAAACCCACAGGCAGCCCTTTAAAAATCTCGCTCTATATATATTTTTTTTCCTGAAATACTAAAACATAATCTGTTCAGACCTCTACTGAATCCATTGCATGAAAACGACATCAGAGCTAACGCATGAGGAAAGCTGTCTCACAAGGGCATGTTAACGTACATTTAATTTAACATGTAAAAATGCAAAAAATAAATAATTCTATCACTAAGCTTATTCAGTTAAAGATGTGTTATTTCTGGACCACTAGTGTCACCAAACTGATTTTTTTGCAAAAAAAAAAAAAAACAGTTTCTACAACACTCTTACAGGTGTGTGTTTTCCAATAATATTTTTAGCCAACAAGTTCCATCGTAACCAATATAGATGAGAAGTGATTTAGTATTTCCCGAAACTATACTTCTAATTGAACATTTGGGGAACTGTGACGTAAGAGGGATCCTGCGATTTAATCAAACATACGAATATAGGAAATCAACAGAGAAGAAGTAATTCTCGGATGCCATGTTATGTTTTTTTACAACAGTAATCTAACATTAAAGCGATCTCGGGGCAATTAATTAGCAGAAGTTAGTGCTCCGCCACCTGTGTGATGTCATTAATGACAGTAGTTGAACCAGTGCAGTTCAAGTGACAGATAATGCCAATTAAGTTATTACAGTTTTGGGAAACAGTTGTGACTAGCTACTTAATTTCTCTAATGCATCGTACTATTGCAGTTAAGCTGCAAGTTACATTGTTTTACAGGAAATGTATCCGCAAAGTCTGTGTAACTTGCCATCTGCCCAATGTATTGTAAATTGACATAGAAGTCATTCCCAATTACTGAAACCATATCACACTTTGGCTTTAAATATAAAAAAAATGTCAGTAGTATATTCCATAATATAAAAACAAATGTGTGTGTTTGTTTTGAAGGAAGAGCAAAGGTTTCAGACAATGTCATGCTCACAAAATCTGTCTTTTAAACTCACAGTGGCATCTTGTCCTAAAGCAACCTCTGAGCCACATCAGCTTTGAGCTGTGTGTGTGTCCTGGGTGGGCCATTGTCACTTTTGAGTTCTGAATTGCCCTCTTGCATCAATGTCCGAAAGAGGCTTATCTCTCATTGCCTTTAAAGCACATATCCACACACCCACTAAAACATGCTCTCACATTGCTGTCACACTCAATCCCATCACGTCACAGATTTTCAATCCAATATTACTGCTAATCGCAGTGACCACATACTGAACGGCTCCTTCAAATTTACTCTAAAGAGTCGTTCACAGAATACATTTTGCTTGTGTCTCGCATATTTTGTGTATTTTTATTTTTTTCACTGCCCTGCATGCTTGAGAATTGCACACAAGTCTGTCTCATCCGTTTCCAGCTGTGTGTCTAAGGCCCTGTCCTTTAATTATGTTTCAGTGTAAATACAGTGCATTCACTTCTTTTGTCACATCACAATATCTATATAGGATAAAGGGTGTGAGATAATATGTAGACTCAAATGCATTTCTTATCCTAAATTTCCCAGAATGCTCAGATGAAAGGCCTGCCAGTGAAAGGACCTGCGCCTCCTTGGCTGGTATGTGAAGTTATGATATTCTTTAGGACATCTCATTAATTATAGTGAAAATGTGTATTTCTTACTCTATGTTAATGTCTATTATTTAACAAAGACTATGATGTCCTACACTTATTTCACAGTTTCTTGTTGTTGGACAGAAGAGAAATGCATAACATATTGAAGTTTTTGTTTAATGTTATGGTTGTTCTCTAAATTGCCTTTAGCTGGATATGAAATATTTATCACCCCTGCTGCTGGCCTATGAGGACCATCTGAATGCCAAAGACAAACTCCTCAAGTCTTGTGAGGTGAGTTAGTTTGTGTCTGTGTGCTAAGGGGAACATTTGAGTCTGTTTACTCTTATTGTATATTTTGTGTTTATTTGCAAGGGTTCATTTTTTTGTGGGGGGGCATTCAAAAGTGTGTATTTAATAACAGTGGCTGCTTTGATCAGTGACATTTGTTTTGGGAGTTTAGAAAAATCTTATACTGGAAAGGTAGAAATGTATAACTTTCTTGTCATCGATTTGTATTGGATATAGTGTGTAAACTCATCTACTGTATAATTTATACTGAGCAGCTTGTCAAATGCTGGATTTCTTTTATTTATTAAGATGCACAGTACCAATAAAAGATTAAAATGAGAATATAATAATAAAGTTCATGCAGAGAAAGCTGATTTTAGCCATGCACACTAATCATAGGATCTGTGTAATAATCTCTCTCTAATAGTCTGGTTTTCTGTCTTTGAGTGTCTCTCATTCTCTCTATCACACACATTTCTCATTTTCACTTAATCTCTGTCTCTCTCTTTCTAACACACTTGCAGTGCAGCCAACACTCCCACCAGACTTACCTGCCTTGAATTTAAAGATCTTTCTATTCAGAGTCACATGTTATATTTTAAAGGGACAGACAATTCATTTTACCACCCTCTTTCTGTAGTCAAGTGTTGAATAATGACATTCATCAGTGATATTTGTGATAAATATATCAAATTCTCACACATATACACACACAAACACTAAGCAACTTTAAAAATGTCCCAGATTCTTCTGGATATTTCTGAAAGAAAGGATAAAAGAGATGCATTCCTGTGTCAAGGTGTTATTTTGAGAGCTTGCTACGCATTGGTTTGGAGAGAGCTGAGGTGACTTTCACTTTGTGCACCTATGCTGAGGTTTCAGATGATCTCTGGCTGAGATGAATGCATTTGCTGATACACCAGAGGACGTTCATGCATACCAATAACCTTACTTAAATTATTTTAGCAGTTTGTGGCATTTTTTCCATGGCAAAATAAATGCAGACTGTGTCTTTTCTGACAGGAAGAGCTACAGAGTCTGAGAGCACGTACAGAGGAGGTTATTCAGGAAAATGAGAAACTTCATGCTCAAGTCAACAAAAGCAGCACTGTTAGCAACAAAGAATGGTGAGTAGGAGTGTGTTTCTCTGCAGTGTAAAAGTCTATGCATTTTCTGTGTGCCTTGAAAGAAATCACTGTGCACTTATACTGAAATTCCCTCTGAGAATTTTGTTTCACAGAAATTAGGGAAAAAATCGAGAAGGAAAATTGTCCAGGGCGATTGCGATAGTCCTGAGGTTGATCTTGCCTATCTCTGCTAGCCATGTTCTTATCACAGGATTAATAGCCTGTTTGATTATGGTCATAGGGCTGAAGTTATGAGTATAAGAGTGAGGATATATGTCCTTTTCACTCTTCAAAACAAAGAGAAAAAAGACAGATCTTAACTATACTCCATTAACGGCTCTTGCAGATGCACTCTGTTATTACCAGAATTATTCAGCTGTGTTCAATTTTATTATAGTCATTTAGGTGTTCTCTCTCTCTTATTTAATATTAAAGTCATGAAATCATTTGACATAATTGTCTTGTTTTCTAAATATGTTAGTGATCATGTTGTAAACAATTCATCCATACTGTACATGTGTTTGTTTTTTTGACCCTATAATTTTTAATCAAATTCATAATTCAATCATCTAGTGAAATGACAGATGTCTCTTTAGTTTCTTATGCTGGACTTCTGCATTTAGTCTGCTTAAAATGTCTGCTTGTATTCAGATCTGCTCCTTTATTGAATCAACAGCCGATGGATAGAACTAAGCCCGCTCTACAATTTACTTTTTGATAATCTGTTTTCTAATGTCTCCTTCAGGTTGTTATGGGCTTTTTTAAAACCATGTTGCATTTCTGAGTTGCCATGGCAGCAGTGTTTGCATCAGCACGTCACACAGTAAAATTTCAGCTTGATAAAAAAAACTAATTTTGTGTCTATAAATGTGCATGTGAAGAGCAGTCTTTTCTGCATTAATAAGAATGTCGATGTGAACACAAAAAAGAAAACTATTGCTTTACAGCACCACAGAGCTCCATAAGAAATACATTTTCCCTTTCTCTGAATTTCAGTCTTTGCATTAATTTCCAGCTGTTCAAAGTCAGCTTGTCTTCTTCATCAGTGAAAGAACTCTCATCCCTCTTGCCTGCCTCACTGTTCATTCAAACACTCACACAGGTGTGTGTGTGTGTGTGTGTGTGTGTGTGTAAGTAGGAGGCACCTGCAGGAGCAGGCTCGTCTGGTGCTGGAGGAGAATCAAGTATTGATAGAGCAGTTGGAATTACAGCATACCAAATCTAAGGAAGCCCACAGCAAACATACACAGGAGGGTATGATGCACACAATCACACCTCATACCTCTTAATGCTCTTGATTTATTTTTTTATTTTTTGCCCCCCCTAAGAGACATCTAGTCTGGCTTTGAGTAGTGTAGTCTGAAAGCAGATTTAGTCTCAACTGATAGCAGTTGCTAATCATGACTGTTACACAGCAAACACAGCTCAAGATTAATGCTGTTGGTTTCAGAAACAGGCGCTACTATATGTTTTCTACGAAAAGAAAAATATTGCTGAAGTGTTTTTTGTTTTTTTTGTAGCTCAAGAGATTTGTCTTCAGAACACAATTGAAGATATTTTGGATGAAAACTGGGAGCTTTACTGCCTAGTAAGTTACACTGTCAAGGTCCAGAAAAGTATGAAAGACATTGTCAGAATAGTCCATCTGCAATCAATGGTTCAACGTTTTTTTTTTCAATTCATATACAAAAAGTATTCTCGTCACTTCATAACATTACGGTTGAACCACTGATGGCATGTGGACTATTCTGACGATTTCTTTCATACTTTTCTGGACCTTGACAGTGTAACTTACTAGGCAGTAAAGCTCCCAGTTTTCATCCAAAATATCTTCAATTGTGTTCTGAAGACAAATCTCTTGAGCTACAAAAAAAAAAAAACTTCAGCAATATTTTTCTTTTCATAGAAAACATATAGTAGCGCCTGTTTCTGAAACCCACAGCATTAATCTTGAGCTGTGTTTGCTGTGTAACAGTCATGATTAGCAACTGCTATCAGTTGAGACTAAATCTGCTTTCAGACTACTCTACTCAAAGCCAGACTAGATGTTTTGTATAGCTCTGTAAATTCATCAAACAATGCTGTTTGTTTGAGCTTTTTATCCAGCCCAGAAAAGCAACAATGTGTCAATCATTGGATTGTGTTTAGCGAGGAACTAAAAATCTGTTCACATCAAGAATGAAAAGTATATATTTAATGTTGACACCAACAGACACTGACGTTTGCTGTCTACATAACATAAAAAGATTTTGATTGATTGTCAGTTTTCAATGGACAACCTAAAAGTATTTAAATTATGAATTAATATATTCAAATAGTACAGCTCACTAATATTAAAATGCTAAAAAAAGACCCATAAAATCAAGATAATATTGTTATGTGTTCCAGAACATGAAATAAGGATAAGAATCGCTTGAGATATTAAGATCTAATCTTTCTTAAAGATGTTTAATCTTAAAATCCTCTCTTCCTATACATGTACAGTATCTGTTTAGCATGTTCCTTAATGTTTGCATTCAGCATATACTGCATGCTTACTGTTCATATAGTTCTGAATATAAAACCGCTCTTTATTTGTGTAGTGTGTAAAGTGTCCAAACAGCTGATGTTGTTGGAGTCAGAGAAACAGGCTCTGGAGAAAGAGCTAGAGGTGGAGCGTAAAGAGCACCATGCCCTGAAGAAAGAGTTTCAGAGAGTGCGCTTGGCTCTAGAACACTCTCTGAGCTTGACTGAACACAACGCTGTGACAGACAAACTCAAAAGGTACCGAATGGAATAGACATTCTGAGTTTTGAGAGGTTTTTGAGTTTTCTTAGGAAAAAGTAAAGAAACTTTTTCACTTCTTTATTGATTAGTCTAAGTCTGGAAGACAGACGTTTAAAAAAAGACAGAATAAAAAACAGACAGAAATGCATCAAGGACATTCATTGCTATTGACAAGCTGCTGAAGTGTGAGAAAGAGTATTAAGGGAGGAAAGGTAGTCTGGAATATTTAACTTTACCGTACTGAACACTTCTGTAGGTTTCAGTTAGTTCCAATATGCCACATCAGGCAGCTCAACATAAACAAAGATTACTGGAAGCATCTTGGAATATTGATTTTTACTCCATTCGTAAAGGTGAATGCTTTAACCTTGAGTTTTTCTTTCTATACGTTTACCTTGTGCATTTGTTTGCGTTTCAGACAGCTGCAGGATCATGAGAGGGTGAAGAACAGTGAGGTTGAAGAGCTGTTGGCTCGTGTGAGTGCGCTGGAGGCAGAGAGAAAGACTCTGCTGCTGGACAAAACCAACCTTAACACAGACATCAAGCAGATGGAAACAGAGCTCCAGCTTTCACAGCAAGCTAACAGGTGCATACGTATAAGCACATATGAACACACAAATGCAAACATACAGAAGTTCCAGCTTTCACAGCAAGCTAACAGGTGCGTACGTATAAGCACACATGAACACACAAATGCAAACATACAGAAGACACTTTTAATGTGCCAATGTATTTCTTTTGTTTCTGTGTTTCTCACTCTCTCCCTGATGTGTATGTATGAGTTGAGTGTTTATGAAAGTGAGGCAATTTTTTAGGGATGCACGATAATATCGGCACAACATCGGTATCGGCCGATAAAAGCTTAAAATGACCATTATCGGTATCGGCCGATATGAATATTTCTGCCGATGAGCCAAACCGATATTCTCCAAGTGAATTAATTGACCTGTTTTTCAGATGTGAATGTCTGTCTACATTTGTAAAATAATAAATTTATGGTAGAATCAGTACAGAAGAGATACATGGATTTCTCTTCAGTAAAATTAAAGTTTAAATTTTTCAGTATATATTTGTATATATATCGATATCGGTATCGGCATCGGCATCGGCCAAAATTATTTAGAAAATATCGGCATATCGAATATCGGCCAAAATCCAATATCGTGCATCCCTACAATTTTTGCAATGTTCTCAAAGCTTTGTATGCTTGAGTTGGGGCCAGGCTGTTTATTCTGGCTAATGCAGGATGGATTGGTTACGATCAGCTAACAATGATTTGATACCAAAGCTCTGCATTTGAAATGAGACACTTTCTGGCTCTTGTCAATCTGGGTGAAGGAACTGCTGTGGAAAATATAGTGAAACATGACTTTGAGCAGACACTATAAAGTGACAATATTGCAGTTTGATGTTTCTGACTGCAAGATCATGTTTAGCTGGAAGGAGGCGGATCAGGATGAGTAATAGGCCACAGAAGTGGAGACAGATTATTTTGGCCAGAGGGCTGCAGAAACAGAAGGAGGAGTGTAATAGCAGCCGCTGCGTAAGAGGAGAGATGAGAAAGAAACACTAAATCAAGAAAACAACCAATACCAGTTCCCTGAAGCAGGGGAAATACTTGCTGACAGATTTAGGTCACTCAGACTTATTAAGGCTAGAATTAGAAATACATTTAAATGGTAGACATTAATGATACACCTTGTAGGGGAAAGGATGTGAGCTTTTTTTAAAGGCTGCATTTTCCTGATCAAGAGAACATTAAAACCTTAATGTTGTCAAAATATTTTTAAAATTATAAAATAATTGGTTTCTCTTTTTAATATACTTTCAGTTGTAATATTACTTCGGTGATGCCAAAGCTGAATTTTCAACAGCCATTTTTTTCAGTGTCACATGATCCAGTGTCACATGCTAATATATGCGTGATAAACATTTCTTTTTATTATTGATGTTAAAAACGGTAGTGGTGTTTAATATGTTTGTGGAAACAATGATAGATTTTTTCATGATTTTCTTTTATCAATAAAAAGGAAAAAAGCTGCATCTTTATGAGTTAGAAAATCTTTGGTAACATTATAAATATTTTACTGTCAATTTTGATGTTTTTTTGTTGTAGTTCATCCAAAAATGAAAACTCTCATGTCGTTCCAAACATTTAAGACCTTCGTTCATCTTCGCAACACAAATTAAGATATTTTTCATAAAATCTGAGAGCTCTATGACCATCCATAGACCGCAAGGATATTACCACGATCAACGCACAGGAACATAGCAAGAACATTGTTAAAAGTAGTCCATGTGACATCAGGGGCTCAATCATAGTATTACAAAGCTACGAGAATACTTTTTGTGCATACAGAAAACAATAATAAAATAATTTAATCAGCAATTGTTTTCCCCAAGTTACCATCTTCCGCCATCTTGGAGAGTACCCCAGAACGTAATTAAAGTAGTTTACGTTCAGTAGAAAGCACGCGAATGCTATTGGACTATTTTACCGATGTCATTGCTATCTTTCTGGAAGTTGATTGTGTTAATACCCTTGCTGTCGATGGAGGGTCAGAGAGCTCACAGATTCCATAACAAATATCTTCATTTGTGTTGCAAAGATAAACAAAGGTCTTACAGGTTTGGAACGACATGAGAGTGAGGAATTAATGACAGAATTTTTGGGTTAACTATCCCTTTAATGACAGCAGGTAAACTCCACAGGTTTGTACAAAACCTGATGATCCGTTCCCTTCGTGATCTGAGTATATTTAAGGAAGCATTCAAAGCAAATATTCAAAGGCATTCTAATGGTCAATTTCACAAATTTGCTTGCAGTAAATGCAGAATTTTACATGTATCTCATCTTAATTAGTTTCTGCCATATTTAAATGTTTCCAAATTCTGAAACTAGTAGTTAGATTTTCAATGTGATTTCACACCATGTTTTCAGACTAGTATGTTCTATCATAAACTCACATAAATACTGACTTCGCGAGGTTCTCATTCGTGTCTTATCCTCTCACTGTCTCTCCCTCCTTAGGAAAACCCAGAAGCGTATAAGTGTCCTGAAGCAACAGCTTGAAGACTCATTAGAGAAAGAGCTCATCGCTCATCAGTACCTTGCCAACATTGTCACACTTGCAGAAAGAACCACCCATGAAAGAGACCAGCTCATGCACATGGTAATTCAACAGAAACTCACAAGCATGATGTGCAAGCTGCCATCTGTTTGCATCTCTGTATGTCTTGATCTCTGGAGCTTTTTTAGTTCTTTTAGATCTGTGATCTCTATCAGCAGTTCATTCAAACAGAAATCACATCAGACAGTCTGGATAACATAAGATGGTTACAGAGGTTATAGTTGTGCCGACAGGTAATGATTAGCCCCGAAAACTAGTCTTACACCTGATCAAGTTTTTATTTTTATAAGAATATTGGAATAATTAATGTTCTAGTTACCCATATGAAGGTACCTTATCATTGCACATAAAAAAGTGACTTAATAACAGTTTCTGTGACAGAATGAAGTCAGAGGTAGTGGATCAGCTGACTCCTAATTACTGTTTTATGGAAGGTTCACACTCTTCCACATCATAAATGCACAACTCCTCATTCTTTATTTGAACTTACAAAGCATGCTTTAACTGAGGACACACCATATTCCCTGAATTCAACCGCCTTAAGAGTTTACATTCAAACCCTGCATCGAATCATTTTACACAGCAGCTTTTGTGTTTGAGGCAGAGCCTTAAGTTCGGGGATTATGAAAGTTTCATACTCCTCTTTTTCCAAGCAGTGAGCCTCACTGCCGCTCGGGGAAATGTTTGTACTCAACAGAATGTTAGTACCCATGAGTCTAGTCAAACTTTTAAAGATTTGCTCTGCTGCTCTTGCTTCACGGTTTTCCTACGTTTATCAAAGTAACTGGCAACTCTCTCTCTTTCCCGGCTCTTGTCCCTATATGGCTCTCCTCTTTTCCTCAATCTGCCTCCCTGTAGTTGTGTAACCTTTCCTGTTCCCTTTCTCCATCCTCAGGCTTCAACTCTAGAGAAAGACAAACAGGGCATCCTCACACGCATCATAGAAAGCACTGTCAGCCTGGGAAAACTTCAAGAAAAAGTAAAGGTGAGGCCTGCAATTCACAAACTGCCAGGAAGTGAGTTGAAAGGCTTTGCTTCCTTACAATGAGCTTCAGATTGTAGATTCTAGAAAAATGAAGAGAGCAGTGGTTCTCAACCATAGGGCCAGGGCACACTAAGGGCGGTCTCAGAAACCTCCAAAGTTATATAAAAACAACTAGATATAGTATACTTTTGGGCAGATAAAAGTAAAAAATAAAGTAAAATTTAACTCAGTATCTGTACTTTGTGTTGATTTGATTAATAGACCTGGAAAACTCATGGAAATTAAAATAAAATCTTTACCCTAATCCTAACTTAATGAGCATTTGTGTAATAAATGTATATTTACCTAGTTCTACCAAGCTCTAAGATATTTGATTGGTTAGAAAAAAAGTAAAAAATATGTAAGTTCACAAACACAAAGAGACAAATATACTATACTCACAGGTTACACATCATTTTAAGGTGACACAAAAAAGTACTGTGTAGTGTAAATTAAGCACACATACTACAAGTTGGGGTTGGTTTAGGTTTAGCTGCTTGTAATTAAAGTATTGGCTATTATTTCTATAGTATATGTAATTTTTTACTGTAACTACATCACTTTAAAATAAAGTAAAAATACATCACCCTCTCACACAGCAACCTTGAGGTATGTTTGTATGAAGAGCATGCTGAAGATTGGAGATAGTTTTTAGCATTGATTGCTTTGCTTTAAAATGTTTATGAAGGATTCAACAAGACAGAGAGAGTCTAAAACACGTGCACACACACAGAGACACATTCACACACACACACACACACACACACACAGTGCTGACATGCACACATACACACCCTAATTAAATGTCCTTGCCCATCTGACATATCCAATAAGAGGGCAATCCAGACATACAAGCCCCTCACACTCAGCAGGTCTATAATTAACATTTCAAATGGAGGGTTATTTCAGTTGCAGAGTGAATGTTTCCCTCTCTCGTTTAACTGCGCTTCACTTCAGATGCTACCTGTGTTCATGTGGATTGACCTTTGTGTGATTGGACGGCACTGAATGAAAGTGTCAGTCTATATTTGATATTTCCCTTGAGTGGAAACTGCTTCCTGTTTATTTCTACTGAAATGGACAAAATGGTCCAAAGTAAAAAAAAAAGAACATTATGCGATAGACATACAGATAGTATCTATGGTGAATGAGCTATATGGAGGCCCAGAGGTAATCAACTTTTAATCAGCACTTTGTTTTTCAAATTTAGTAAAATTAGACACTGTAAAATATGAGCTGTACTGATAGTAGGCAGAATAAGCAGACTAGCCAAAATGTGTAATAAATATTCAAACAATGGTCAAAAGGATGTCCTTATAACTTTGTGAATGCATCTAATAAATATATTTACTAGAATACTATTTTTAGATCTGCTTAAGCTGGTTCTGTCTGGGTGTTGCCATACAGTATGTTATGGAGGGAAGATTTTAATACCACAGTAAAGCAGTTTATGTATGCTGTTGATTTGAGACTTCTTATGAATATTCTGTAATGTGTTTTTCACTGCAAGGCAAGTGGCGCGGCACAACTAGATTGTTCCCATTGTAACGAACAAAGCTCTTTACACTAGGCATGCTATGCTGTGTTGTTGATTACAATGGGATTGCTATAGTGTTGTTGTGTTATGGTGCACTGTTCATTTTTAATGTAGACCCAGTGTAACTATAGTAGTTGGGAAGGAAACAGTGTGTGTGAGACTTCTGCATTCTAAACCAGAAAATGAATGTCTGTCTGTTGGTGCTGTGATTGTTTGTGGACTGTTTTATTAGTTTTAAAGTGACTGTGCAGACCACTGAGCTGTGATATTGCATGGATTAGTTTATTTTCTGTACCACCGGCTGGTCTCATCACAGACGAACAGATTGTGTCCTTAAATCTGTCCTGATGTACTCTCTTTTTTCCCTCTCTTATTTTCATGTTTTCAATTTCTCCTGGTCTCTTTTCTTCAGCTAAAGATTTAGCACATACACCAATATTCACTTCTCTTCCATTTTCTTTTGATTATCATCTGCTTTTTACGGCTAAGTCACTAAATGTGTTTTGCAAAGAAAAAAAAAAGTTGTATTTTAAATTATATTATCCTCAATGCAGTATTTGCACTGGTTAATTTACATTTTCTCTGCTCACCTTCCTCCTTTAGCACGTCGTATGTGTGAGAGAAGTGTGTTGTGAACGTTCTTTAGTCTCTCACACATAAGGGTATGTCACTGTATTTTAACGAGGAAAGGTATTGAATATCAAAGGCTTTCTCTCACGTGTATGCACATTTTACTTAACATGGGTTAAGAAAAGCCTTTGCTCAAATAGCTCAAATGTGCTCAGGGCGTGCTAGTGATAAGATCATGTCAACAGTGTGGTCATTTTAAAATGAACTTTTGCCTGGTTATTGGATTCATTGTTTTGAATTTCTGCATTTAATTTAAGGATACAAGTACAGAATGGCGTGTCCTTTGTGCTATAGTGTCAACTAGGGATGTCAAATTTCGATTATTTCCATGATCGATCGTCGTTTAAATTAACGATCAATTAATCGATTAATCGTTAACCATAATACTGCAAAATGCGTCTATTGCAGGCACGCAGTCAGCGGTATGACAGGATGTGCAAAAGCCACACACACACACAAAACGCTTTCTCACTTGAATTAAAGAGGTTTTAGTCTGAATAAAATGCTAGTAGCAGGATTATAAAATGAATAGATGCGATTATGATCATTTGATAAAATGAAGAGAGCGCGCCATACTTTTGAGGTCATTTTACTTTGTTGACAGTTTCCAATCCCGCACGGAGAACGCTGAACGCGCCTCTTTAAATGGTTTTGTGGTGCTCGTTGTTGTATTTTAAAGCACAATTGCAATGTTTTCAACTGACATTATTGTATAAAATTATCCGAAATGTGGAGCGCGTGTGACTGCGCTGCACATTAAGTGAACTACATCGGCGCTGCTGCACCAAAACACAGTTGCTCACATTAATTTGATCCTGCTGGATTCTGTCCTAGAAAATGTCAGATTTTTAAAAATCCGGCATACAGCGCATTAGATCGTGACAGTGCATGCGTGCAGACGAGGATGAGCGAGCGCGGCTTTGGCTAGATTTATTTGGAGGTTATTGCTCATGTCTCATTCGGCACAAATCGAAATGTTTCCATATTCGCAATGTATTTGAATGTTAAACTATTATTTATAATGTAAACTAGGCTTGTACTTAACACGCATTCGCATATAGACGGAAAAGATGATCCTCTTCATATGAGCAAAAACGTCCTTGGCATAACAGCAGAGTGGACCGGTATACTACGGTCTATTTAAACTGACCAGTGTAACCTTTTAATGTTTAGTTGACATTTTATTTTGATAATGAACAGACTGCGATATAAGTTTGAATCGCTAGAATATACGTGTGCAGCAGGCTCCGGTGCGATCGAAACAGCTGAGACATTAAAATATATATATATTTTCCGCAAAAGTGTTTACTTTCATTTGTGCACACTCACAATAAAAACAGAAGATTTGTGCTCTTGTAAAATAAAGCAAACAAACAGAATGCGTTGTCATCCTTTTTTTTTTTTTTTTTGTGAACTTATGGAGCGCCCATATGGAGGGATTTTTGGGTCAAATTATAAATCTGTTTTAAATCCGTTAATCTTAATTAGCCTATTTAAGTCGGATATATTTCGCATAGCCTATCTAAAAAAAAAAAAAAAAAAAAAAAAAAAAACATGAAAACAAATTGTTATTTTTATGTTGGGCCTATTACTTAGTAGGCTATAAATTTTCCTTAAAGCATCCCATTTTGTCCCAGGGCTTAGAACCTGTGCCCTAGTCAGGTCCATGCAGAAACTTGTGAACGATGCTCGGCGTCACCGTTTAGTGACAGCAGTGATAGCTCCAGGAATGTGTCGGTCACAGCGCCTATTAATCGCTGTTTTGAATCCAGCAATTATTTATTTAGAAATGATAAGATCTGATTATGACAAGTGTGGTATAAAAGCTTTGTTTATTAGAGGAATAATAGGTTAACTGGAAAATGTTAGATCGCGAACATGCTTTTGGACCCCATAGTCTTCATTTACGCGGCTTTGTTCTGGTTTGCCGGTTGGTCACGAATTTCCACAAATTCAGTATATTTAGGCATTGTTTCTTTTCCTAAATCTTCATAGTCTAACCCTCTAATTTCCCAGGTTTATTTTATTATCTTTCGCTTTTAATAACTGTTTTCGCATCTCTTACTGTGGTAAACATGGGAAGGGAAATTAAACATTTCATGAATTAAGAATTCGTTCGATTTATTAATTTGTTCCCTTATTTCACTTAAATCATGGGTTATTTAGGGAACAAAATTAATGAAACATGGACAATTGCCACATTAATAATTCGTAGGAATGAATAAACAAGTTGTAGGAATGAATAGACTACCTGTCCTGTCACTGTGTCCCGCAGCCCTGCAAAGCGCACGGTATAAAACAGTTATCTGATGAAATGATTAGTAACTACATTTCTATTGCATTTAATGTTGAAGAACTTTTATGTTGTTTCTATTTTAATGTACTTTAAAGTTTAAATCACATTAAAAGCTTAATTTGTACATTGTGAATGAATGATGATGCTTTTATATATCGTCACCGTCACTCACAGCCGCTCGCACGTGTTGAGTGCGCATGAGCCGCACGCAGCCCAACATTGAATCGGTTAACCGACCATCGATAGCCTTAATCGATTGCATCTCTTATCGACAATTAATCGATCATCGATTAATCGTTGACATCCCTAGTGTCAACAGTCACTAGCGCTTGAAGTAACAGCAGAAACAGCCTGGTGTCCTAATTCCCATCTGGTAAGGAATTTTAATTCCTTAGGGGGCGCTGTTGGCATAATTGTAATAAAATGAAAGTAAAATACACCAATAAAATGAAGACTGCATTTCTGATTAAACGTTGATAGGCGTGCTCTCGCTCTCACTCTGGTTGACTTGTGTGTTTGTGCTCTTTTGGGAGAAGTGCCCATACAAGGAATTATGCCTTTCATGATGTCATGAAGGGCCATGTTTGAAAAAAACTTTACAAAACATACGAACCCAGGAGTGTGTTTGGCACAGAAACTGTCATTGCATCCAAATCAAACTAAACCCAACCAAACCAATTTTTTTTTTTTATCAAACAGACTGTGGAATTTAAATACAGTGAAATCTAAAGGATTTTCAGAATTTTTACAACTTGTTTCAAATCTGTGAAACACAAAAAGAGTAGTTATAAGGATTTATAAGCTTTAAAAAGCACTAGAAATAGCTTAAAATATGTCTAATGCTAATGCAGTAGTTACTTGGTGGATGTAGTGAATCGTTCTTTTTAGTCAAGTGTTTTCAGTGAATCGTGTGATCTTCTTCTTAGAACTGTTCTGATGGATTCATGCACAAATCCTGAGGTTCTTGAGTTCAACTCAATGATCTGCTCACAGCAGTTATCAGACCACTGGAGGGTGAGATTATCGGTGAATAACAAGATAAATCTGAATCTGGTTTCCCAGATGAATTCAGAAGACTTATGCATGAGTCATGAATTACTTTTATGATGGAATTTTCATTTTTGGGTGAATTATCTCCTATGATTCTGTGTCGCACTTCCTGCTTTCTTTCTTCTTCTTTTTTCTTTATTTCCTCATGAAATTTTCTGTACCTTTTTTCACACTTTTTCTTCTATTCCCCCTATTGTGATCTCTCCCTACTTTCCTCCCCCCTCCACCTCCTCTCTTTATCTCTCATTCTCTCCTCCACTCTCTCTGTCTGTCTCTCTCTCTTCATCCGTCTCCTGGTGGCTAATTAGAAAGAGCAGATGCTAGACTCACGCAGAGAAAATGCATGCACAAAATCACTAATCAGTACCTCACAAAGAAGCACAAGATGGTCAAAGAAAGTGAGATCAAGCACGTAGAACACAAAACTTTTTTTTTAAATCACATTTTATACCAGACAAAAGCAGTATGTAAGCAAAGCAGAGCAGCAGCATAACTGCAACAGAAGCTGCTTTTTCACTGACAGTGTTGTAGATCAAATCAAAACTTGAGTTTTTCTTTTAATTACAGCTGAAAATATTATTTATTTAGACTTAGACAAGGTCTGCAAGAAAACGATCTATTTTTGAGGATAAAGTGCACCCAGTTACAATAGATAACATGTCTACAGTTCAGTATCCTTAAAATACACACAGGGTGTCCGCGGGGTTTTAAAAAGTATTAAAAAGTGATAAATCAAAATGGTCAAATTTAAGGCCATTAAAAGTGTTAAATGTGGTCTCAGAGGTATTATTTTTTTCCAAATTAGGTATTATTTTTTCCAGACTATCAGGTGTCTTATTCTGATTGAAATTCTATCTGCGTTCGTGTTAGTTCGTTTATATGGGCTTTAGCATATCTGGGCACATAATCAAAGATCTTCCGTCTCCGTCTCATGCTGACGTCATATTCAGTGGTCGTTCGGCATCATCTCAGAACACTGCGCGCTCAACAGAAGTGGCTGGCTTACGTTTTCTTTTAGACTTGCTTCAAGGCATATCTTCAATGACTGGACAACCATCGTCGTCTTCTTGGACAAATGCAAGTTTTCTAATAGCTGGGTTAACGACCGGTAGTACCGAGGTCCCGTTCAAACCCGGTTCTTGACGCATACAACGCTATGATTTCCGCGAAGCAGAAAACGAGTACGGAATCTCAAAATCCAGTCATGTAAATTAAACTTACATTTTAATATGGACAGTCATGGAATTTGTGAAAGCATAAATTAATCAAATCAAATCTCCATATGGACCAGTATCTGTAGTATTAAGCCGCAAAAGTTGTTTGAAATATGAATCTGTGTTCTGCGCGTCTCTGTGTGAATTAATGAATGACAGAGACGTGCAGGTTTATTTACTACATAGACTGAAGCGCATGACGCTTGCATTAATTTCAGCATCTGTTGTCTTCTCCTGTCAAAATAATCGAGTTAATTTAGAATTATTCATATTCACTTTCGAAAAAGCAGAAGACATACCGGTTTCTCCGGTAGTGGGCGGAGCTAATGGGCAAATAGAAATTTCAAAATGACAAATATGCATTCATTAGGCCTAAAAGAAAATTTTTACATAAGGGCATTGTGTTAGAAATATTACTATTATTTAGTAAAACGTATGTGATACTGCTACCACTGTTGCAAAAAAATAAAAAACTTTATTTAAAAAAAAAATAAATCTCAATATTTCTCCCATGTTTTAATTTTAATAGCAAATCCCCTTTATTTACCAAACATAAAATGTGTTTAAATTTGATAAATTAAAAGACAAATTAAATTTGGGTGAAACTTGTTTACTGTTTTTCATAATTATATAACTTGTAGAAAAACTTTAAACACAATTCTAAATAAGTATAAAGAATGGCATTGGTTTTATTTTTAGTGCTAAAAAGTTATTTTTTTTTTATTACCAAATTTTTGTGTTTTGCTTTGTTACCGAAATTGGTACCGAGAATCGTGGATTTTCACTGGTATCGGTGCCGAATACTGAAATATTGGTACCGTGACAACACTAACAGGCAGGCTTATTGTTCGGTCTATCCATTTTCTCCATTGCACATTTTATGGTATTTGTTTTATTTTTATTTACTAAGTGAAATAAATGTGCAATATGCTGTCAACATCAGTCTCTAAATCTATTATTTTTTGTATGTTATATATGTCAAAATCTGTGTAAATAATAGAAAGGTCGCTGATTAACACTTGCAATTCAGTGTCGTGATGGTTTTAAAAAATATTCTGAAGGTAGTGAAAAAGGTATTAAAAAGTAGTAAATTTAACTTAAGGATTGCTGTATATACCCTGACACACACACACACAGCATGAGGTATACATGGTCATTTATATATTATCATGTGGTTGATAAGCAGCTCTGTATGGGCTGAGAAACATTTGCTTATTTATTTGCTATTGCATCAGTCCTGCATAGTTCTGATTTGCCCTACAAATGTCCTCCTTGAGTTTTCCTACATACCTCTGATCAGATGGCTGAATAATAGATGAACTGTAGGTGAGTTATGGGTCACCATGAGCAGGCCAATCTGCAGGGGTTCATAAATGTGTCAGTTAAACCCCAATGATGACCTAGAGTAATTATTTGAGATAACATTTATTAGTTTTTTTAAATAATGGTAATCCTTCAGAATCTTTGCATGTTTACTATGAAATGTAATACTATTTTAACTTTTCAACTCTTCCTACTTTTTTATTGCATGTATGGTGGCAAATATATTTATTTATAAAATATATATATTCCACCTGGAATTAGCCTATTTCAGCAGCAGAAGGGCTTTTCTGTTTCCAGCATGTGAGCTCTGTTCTGTGAACACAGAAAAGTTCACATGCTTCCTTCATTCCATCCTGATGCAAGCTGTCTCTATAGTAACAGCATGGTCACTGGAGATTGGCTGATTTGAGTCTTCATTGCTCCTGAGAGCTCTGACAGTATTTGTGCAAAGCTACAGGCTGTTTTTCATATGTACTGTATATATGTGTGTGTGCATGCCTGAGAACAGATGGAAGTAATCACTTCTTTTCTTGTCACTTCAAAAAGAATAAAATGTGGCCCTAGTGAAATCAGACAGCAATTTAAACCTTTACAGTATACTGGAAATTGAAGCCTTATATATAATCACAGAGAGGGAGAAAGAAGGGAAGAAGGAAAAAGAGAGAGAGGCTAAAAGAGGGCCAGTTGCAGGCATTGTGTTCTTTAGGGTTATTTTTGAGTCTCTCGCTCTCTCCTGTGCTCTCTCAGGCTGAAGTGATGTGATGGATTGCATGAGATGCGTGCGTGATCTTTTAAGAAAATAGAAGGGCTTCATGCATGGGCTGCGGAGAAGAAACGTGTTTGTGTGATAGTGTGTTCCAGCATATGAATGACTGTAAGAGTCATTTATATTTTACTGATTCTGACTGCATCTTTTCAAGTGATATCATCCAGTGATAACATTATTCAAACGTAGAAAAAAATTAAACAATAGGTAATTTAAATTATAAAATTATTTTATACAGTTTATTATACCATTCTAATGACTTTATAACATTAATCAAATTATATATATTATTGTTATATTACTTATGTAAAATATAACACATTAACACATTTGAACAAATTTCAAACCATATAAACCATAAAACCATGAAACATTTTTTAATTTAATCATTTGATTTACATTTTCCAAATGTGTCTTGTTACATTTTTAAGGATATTTATTTTCACATATTTTAGTTTGTTTTCAAGGGTCCGAACAGTGCCCTTGGTGGTCAGTTATGAACTTCTACAGCTTCTCACAAGGCACCTCGTGAAGTTAGTTTGTAACAGGTTGACAAGCTCAGTGAACCATATCATTCAGTTTCACTGCTCCAAAATCTAAACACGTGCAATGATGCAAAACTCTTGCAAAGCCTGGAGTTCCTTTCTGAGCACGGTGAGGAACTGCGTCGGACGATTTGTCTCGAAATTATAGCAATTTGCAGAGCTTGTGATGTGAAAAAGCTTGATGAATTGAACCTGACATGTGGCTGGAGGAACAATGTCATACTTGTTGTCTGTCTGTATTGTCAAAGGGAGAATGTGTCTGAATCTCTTTGCAATTCACAGAGGCCCATGGTGACATGTGGTCAGACAGTTTTACAGACATTAGCCCAGATCTGTAGAATCCACATCCACAAATTGGTAAATTAGGCTGCTTAGTGTGGCTTAGCACACCTCCTTTTACAGTTTTAACACACACACACACACACACGTTTTCACTGACAGCCCTCACTCCATTGCTACTAATTAAGATTTCAGATTCAGATTTGGCTGTACTAGAGGAGCAGTGTGACTAAGACCTCAGGCGCAGCATGTGTGCATATTGAGTGGGACAAATATTGCCATATCTACAAAAAAAAAAACCCTCCGTTCAAGCAGATTCCAAAATATAAACATTTTCAAGAAGAAACGAGAAAGGATTCATAAAGAACAAGAATTTTGTTAATTGGGTTGATGGTTGAATTAATGAGAGAGATCAGAAAATGGGGCAAAACTGTGAAACGGAGGGATGTGAAAGTTCCTACAAGAGGAAAGAATATAGTGTGTAAATAATTCACAGGTTATTAAAATTCATGCGGCACATTTGCCTGAAACGGCAGAAAAAAAAAGATGTTGAATATTTGATTGTGTGTATAAATACAGTCCTAAATGGAATTTTGTGACGATGAGGGCTGTTTTTAGATTACACGCTTGGCTGTCCTTCCCTGATTGTTGAATTATGTTTAGAGAATGTGGTGTGCGGTGATTAGGAGGTGGTCTGATGCTTGATTGCTCAGAAATGAGTTCTCATGACGGAGTTCAATTAAACTGTTGTTAAACCAACCATAGTTCATTCAGATTTTCTTATTGTTTGCAATGTATTGCACAAGCATGTACAGATGCTGGAATTATTCATTGCCAGCAGAGAGCTTGGAAACAGTTCCAGTTTTGATTAAACACAAACCCAAGGTGCTGTTTATTGTTCCAGTATTGACTGACTAAGATGCTTGTGTCAAACTCTGTCTCTGGCTCAAGTTCAGAATGATGAATGGCTCTCATTGGATCTCAAGGTGAAGGCCCCTTAAAGAACCTGCAGGGAGAAGAAACACAAGGATTGCAGAGCCGCTGTGCTTGTTGGAGTCAAATGTTAACTTTAAATATATGGATTTTAGATAAAAGTTTAAGGTTTTAAGTTTAAGTTTAAGGTGAAGACTCAGAGCAAAGGTTATATCGAAACACCTATGGAAAGCAAAAAGAGCATGGATTTTGATGAGATTTTTCTCTCACTGCATCACCTCAACTGTAGCTGTGAGATTCACAGTCATGCAGAAAATGGCACTCTCGTCAAATGTGCCTAGCTGTAGGCCAAGTGACACTGAGTTTAGATAGCATCTTCCACTCATCTCGTGCAATAAAACATGTTTTCTCCCCTCCTTCCCTGCACTCTAGCACATCCAATGTTACATGGACTGTTTGTGCTCTGTTATTGAATTCCAGGAGCGTTTTCATTGTGTCAGCTCAGTCAGGAAGTATAGAAGACCATTTCATTCGACTACATCAGATCTCAGTGAGACATCATTCTGATGTCAGTGTGAGAGAATGAAAAACTGTAGTGTGTAGTATGATTTCCATAGATGGACAGAACAACAACATGGGTCAAATCTCTTTATTTAAAGGCCCCTTCTTACCTCAGTGGTTACCCACCTCTTCACTTTGTAAAACCTACAGTAGAAGTCTTTAGCCAGTCAGACTAGTCCAGTCTTAACCTGTAAAATTGCTGTTCCTTGAGCCTTTTCAGAGAAAATCATGGCACACAGTTTATTTCACAGGAATGAAAATCAACCACAATAAAACTTTATTTTTTATGGCCCATCCACTCTGCCTGGCTGTACACACAAAGTCCATTCTCTCCACTTTGATAAACTCCCACTCTTGCATTATTCTCTGCTCTGAATGGAGAACATTTCTAAGGTCAGCTTTTTTACTTCAGAATGAGCTTGAAGGGTATGTTCAGAAGCTGTGTTGAGCTAATAGTGTTTCCTCCAGACTGACCTTCCTTTTTAATGCTTGACCCGTCCTCTTATCACTGCTGCTTGTACACATCCCTTCATAGCAAGATGGTACAAGCTGCATTTGAATTGCATCGAGGAAATTCAGATGCCTAGAGCCTGTTTTTGTCTGTATTGTGCGATGATGTAGCCTATGATTTTTCACTGGGGCCTGTTCTGTACCAGTCACCCCCTGTTGGAGCAGTCGCACATGCCTTGGCACAGACACTGGCAGAAGCCATAGACCAGGCAGACTGTGAGACTGGACGGCACTAGACTCACGCACACAATCCCCAGAGTCACTCTCTGGATCACCAGCAAGTAAATGCCAAGCGGCAGTGAACCGAAATAGAAAAAGCCCAGCAGCCACACCAAGACTCGTGGCACGTGATTGCAGAACTTGGACAGTGCATCTTGGTCCAATGCACCGCTGTTAGATGCTACGGAGACTGAGTCCAGACTGTGGTCGCCGTAGTAGTCAGAGCTGGCATTTTGGCTGGGCGAGCGCTGCTGGTCCCGTTGCACCTCCATGATGGTGATGACCAGGCAGTTGGAGGAGTCGTGGGATGGACTCTCATCGGAGGACAGGCTCTTGGGCGTCAGCACTACCTCCTTACTGTGGTCCGAACTCCAGGACTTGTCCCGCACTGCCAGACGGGAAATTATGTTTGAGTCGTCTGGCAACCCGGCCACTTCATACTCGCTGACCTGTGTCTCGTGGCGGCAGAAAGGGCAGCCGATGGAGCTGGAGCCGTCCCCCATGTCCAGGATCTTATTGAGGCATCTGGCACACACACGATGCAGGCAGTCCAGAATCTTGGGCTTGCGGCTGTGTGCATTGTAACGCTGGTAGCAGATTTTGCACTCCAACTCATCGTTGGTGGTGCTGTTAAGGCTGGTGTTAGTATTGGCGCTGGCATTAGCGGAGCTCTCCTCTGGTTCAGCCTGAGCACAGCTCATCGTGGCTTCATGCTCTGGGGAAACAAGAAAAGGATGTTAGCACAGAATACGACATCATGAACAGTTACAGTGAAGTACAGGATAATATTACAGATTTTTTTTTTTTTCTCAAGACGTAAGGGGTAAAAGTTAATTTTTCTTTTGACAAGATTTCCGTAAATATCATCTACTGTATTTATTCGATTTATTGAGTGCTTATGCTTTCTGTGAGATTTATTATTTATTGTATCTGAATAATTTTAAGGGTAATTGTTTGTCCCTGAAAAATATCTAATATCTGTTTATTCTCGATGCATAAATTTGCTTAGATTTGTACTATAACAAATGTTGTTAATATTTTTAAATGAAAAAATAAAACTTTGGGGTTACTGTATAAACAATTTGGACAGAATGTTCCTAGTGGCATGTTGTTGCTGGTGTTTTTTATGTAATTATCTAATGTAATAATATCACAATTCATAATATATTTCTTTAAGTACAGTAATTAATTGAATCTTGTTCATAAAAATGAAAAAATCTTTATTCAAGTCATTTTGTTCATTTTGTTCAAAGTTATTTAAAGTCTAACAGGTTATTTACAATACACATCGTGGTTTCTAAATATATATTTTGGGGGACAACCCTCAGATGTGGGGGGTCCTGTCCCCCCAACCCCCCTAGGATTTCAGCCTATGCCTACACAATCTTGATCATATTCCGAAAATAAGAAATCATTATAAGGCCGCCAAAGATAATTTACAGGGAACATTACCTTCTTTATTCTTTTGTTCATTTGTCAGATGACAGACACAATGAACGGATCGTTCATGAATGGCCTATCACTATTGACCAAGCAAATTGCTCTATTTGTTTACCTTATTTATTGGATGATGCATCGTTATTTTGTAGATGCTAAACTTGTCTCTAAATTTGTTACAGTTTAGCAGTAAATGTCAGTCTGCCCCAATCTCAGCTTGTGAAGTATCCTTCAGATTTGATAATAGTTTACTGGATTTTCTCATTATTTCTTGATTATTTTTTGTCAGGATAAAACATTTTATCCACCATTTATATCAAGCTGAAATATGCTGTTGTTAAGGAAGAATGACATTTATGACAACAGTAAACAAATCTATGGGTTTAGTCACTGTAGGTGATTTCATACAGGAAGAGGTTCCTACAGTATGCTATGCAATCATGCATTAGTGCATTTTTAGCGTGACTGTAATATACTAACACTAATGCTATTAAGTCTTCCTACTGTGCCACATGGGTGTTTTCAATGTCTCATTCAGTCTGCAAATCTCCAAAGGCCTAATTAGGCCGCTTTGTTAATCACTTTTTGTGAAATTAATTATGGAACGAAATGTGGGATCGACTTGGGATTGTCTTGGGGAGCCAACTGTTTTTGTTTCCTTAATGTCACCCAGCTGTTGTTATACAGAAGGAAGAAACGCCAATTGTTGCAGAAATGAAATAGTGGCCCTTTGGGCAAAGAGCATGCTTCTCCAGCATACAAATCTCTCTCTATTATTAATGAATACAATGCCCTTGCATAATTGTATTTCTGAGAGGAATTTGTTTTGCTTTGCTGGATAGAGAAAAAAAAAAGCCAGCAGAGAGGGTCTCAATAGAAGCCCAATAAAGAAGCATGATTGCAGGCTGTTTAGGGTAAACCTGTATTGAATGTATTTGCAGAGCCTTTCCTAGATCGCAGATTAACAGACTCACTGTTTCCATTCCCTGTTCAAATAGTATCATCCAGTTTTCAGATGCATATCAGTGTAATAAAAAACAAAAGAAATACAACATTTGCTGGAAATGAGTGTGAATGAGAATGGCAAGCATTGATTGATGTAGAAATGGTAATGTACGGCAGTCCTTGTGACTCCAATGAGTATTGGGGCATGAAAGCTTTTCTTTTTCTCTCCCTCTCTGTTCTTCTTTCCCTCTTTCCCTTTTTCATGACACTAATGGCATATGGTATTTTAACATGAATTTCAGAGGACAGATGTGCTCGGAGTTTTCTTACATCTTACATTTCAAATCTAATAAAAGAAGCTCATTTGTAGCTTAAATGGACAAAACCAATTTTGTCATCGTAATTGTATCCCACAAAAGCATTTGAAATGGGGACCTAATGAATGTCATGGATTATAAATTATAAATGTTACATAGGCCATTTTATATCACTCAGGAGAGGAGTATGTTGACGTGTACTTGGCACAGCAATCTTCCTGGAAAAATCTGTTAGTAGAAGGATGAGTTAGCACATAATTCATCTACAGTTGAGTGTTTTTCTATTATGGTTGGAATACTTTCTCAACAGACTCTGCAGTGACAAACATCTGAAAAGACATAAGCTAATATTTAATGGGTCTCTGTGCCACATAAATACTGCACTACTATGCAAAGTGAGCAAACACGGACACCGTTTTGAGAAATGTATTTAAATATTTCCTCGGATACATAAGCCTTAAACCTTTACAGAAGTTTTAACATTAACAGTAGACTCGGTTTATGATTTAGCCCATTGTTCTTTCACCTTCATAGAAACATTAATCCTACTGACCGTTTCTGAGCTGCTCTTGAGGTGAGGTGATTTCATGTTCCCTTGTAATTATGTGAGACTGCTGTGAGCCTGACTGCAGGTTTCCTGTTCTTCCAAACTAACAGTGCAATCTAGTTAGTAAACAGGAACATGCAGCAGTCCAGACTGCAGAGTTCACAAATAAATAAAATGGCCTTTTGTTAGTCCCACTGGATATTAAAGCTTGTACTCACACAATGAAGCAGACCCAAGCGCTGCGGTTTTTTCAGCACACATAGGGAACACGGTTTAATTATTTTATTGCTGTGTGCTTGAGCTGCTTGAGTGATGTCACATATGCATATAATAATCAGCCAATTCCAACCTACTCTACAATTCAAGCGCTAGGGGTCAGTCTATGACCAAGCAGTTGGAGGAGTCGTGAGACAATTATTTGACCAGGAACAGAGTAAAAACAGTTTTACTGTGTAATATTATTTTTCTATTTAAATGTATTTTAAAATGTAATTTATATGATGCAAAGCTGAATTTTCAGGAGCCATTACACCAGTAGAGTTATTGTTATCAATAATAAAAAATTGTTTTTCACAATTCTTTGATGTATAGGAAATTCAAAGGACAGCATTTCTGCTAACTGTAAAATTCAGTTTTAACAAGAAGGACATTTATCATGCTTACGGCTATTGAAAAGCCGGTTGTCTACTACAGGCTAAATGGCAGCCCTACCGTCATGTCTTAACCTGCTTGACATACTACAACTCTTCCTTCTTACCAAATACTGTTGTGACGCATCCCGATCAATTTTTGGGTGAACCATGCCTTTAAGATAAAATAAAGCCACTCTCAAAAGAGTCACTCTCACACACTTCTAATTGCTTAAACACTTGGCATCTCTAGTAATCATACTCCAGGAGATGTGCAGTGTGTGAATCAAAGCTCATTATTGGAAAGATGTCAGGCAAAAGATATTTACGTCACATACAGCAACACACACAGTTCATTAAGTCGTTTTCAAGTGCAATCACTAAGACTTCTTAAATTTAGCCGCCTCATTCATCTTGCTTTCCAGAGACCTGAGATTCCAAAGTCAATTCAATTATTTAGACCATTTTGAATATGTAAGATACAAGGTGCAGAGAGAGGGAGAGAAGACTGTGAGTGCTTATCTGTTTTAACAATAAAGGCAATGCTATTTTAAGCTCTGTTCAATCATTTATAGATGATGATTATGAATACCTTATGAATAGTGAGCTACAAAGGGAAGCTCACCGGATGCTGGGATCTGCTTTTAAGGCACATGCAGATTTGTTCATATTTCATTACTCAGGGCTGTGGTTTGAAATCCTTCATCACCAATCCTTTATTTCTGAAGCCAGACTCACAAAAATTGTCATACTGTGCAAGAATGATTCAAACTAAAGTTTTGTATTAGGCTATATTAGAAGCTAAGTTGACTCTGAATATCTTGAGCTGCATTATTATGTATTGAATGTGATTATTTACCTCATTAGGTTGGACAGCAAATCTTATAAAGAGACAGTAATATCTATGTAAACATAATTTTAGGGTAGTGATTCAGAGCACAGGAAATAACAGTCTGCTTCTTTTCAGTCACTTAAAGAAAAGTGGGACAAATTAAGAAATACCTCAGTGACACATTCAGTGCTCTCTTTCATTCAAGCTATTGATGCAACTCTTTATTGATCTGTGAAAGTGATTACTGAGTTTACATGGTCTCTTCTCATAATCATGTGTCATTTTTACAGATGTTTTAACTGCGTATCAACCTCAGGCTGCACATACACTCTTGTGCTATATCTTCAGCTTGAACACAGCACTGAGAAAGTGTTTCTCGCTTGCACGATCCAATTGTTGCTACTTACTGTCATCTAAAAGAGCATGAGACTGAATTCATTTTGCAGCAAGTTCTGCACAATTATAGGAAATCTAAAATGCTTTGTATGGCATTAACATGTTTTTCTGTGTGGAAAGATTACAAGGGAATGAAGGAATGGAGATGAAGATAGGGTGAACCGAGCATTTCAGAAGACAGTGGAAGTGTATTTTGTTGGGCCTTTTTCAAAAGCAGATTGCAGGTCTGTGCTGCTAATCTATTCTGCCAGTTTAAAATAATTGGATCCACTCAGTATGTCAGGCAATTTGATTAGGACCATGCCATTACTCCTGTACTCTGAGAATGAGACAATGAAATGTATTTGACACAATCTTCATATGCACACAGGTAAACATTTGTTCCTGCATTTGTTTAGCTTCTGTCAAGAGGTTAAAGGTTTTTTTGTGCCTTAGGATGAATGCATGTTATGTGGATTACATATATGCAAGTGTATGTGTATGCGTATGTGTATTTTTATATATATATGTTTTATTGTTGTTTAATACATAGTTAAGGACAATAATTGGATTGTATTTGTGCCACCTCTGAAAAGAGGTGGAAGATTTCATCATTTGGCAGTGGAATTCCTTTTTTTTCCTGTCCAAATGTTTATGTAAAAGTGCAAAATAAATCATAGGTAGAACTGTTAACTAACTGAAAAATTACAATTAATCAGAATCATGAAATACTTTACAATTCCCATCACTACTCAAGAAACATAAAAAGTAGGTAGAATGTATTTCCTGAAGGTTTAAAGCTATCCTTTGCTTCCTAAATAATGTGTGATCCCTGCAGATTTCAGTTGCATTAACAGTGTGTTCTCTTACTGTGTGTGTGTTTTTAGCATCTTATCAGCCCGTTAAGCTATATTTCTGTCTGTCAGTTATACATGTGTTATATCAGCCTTTCAGAGAGCAGATGCACCTGGGGTTTGGTGCTTTTGTTAAGGTATGTATTAAAGACATTTTGAATCTATCAAGGGTTTTAGTATATTAAAGATTACTCACTAACACCTTTAGGATTGGTATTATCTAGAGGATTGAAACTCAATCTGTCTGAGATTATTCATTCAGGTCTATATTTCTGTAATCTTCCTACGGTTCCTAAAACATACAAGGTTTCCATGATCTAATAGACAACTTTAGTGACAGGTGTAGGTGTAGAAGTCTTCATCCTCCTGACTCAAATAGGGCAGGCAGAGTGAAGATGCCATAGATCATGTATCCACTTTGTTTGTACGTAACAAGTCCCTAAGGGAAGTAGCTGCTGTGTAATGTGTGTGTGTGTGTGTGTTGTTTGTAGCAGCCCTAACTCAAAAGTCCCTAAGCAGGGCCCTTAGCTTCAAAGATGCTTTGTAACCAGCATTTGAGGAAAGAAGTTCTGTAGGTTTGGTGCGGAAGGGGAATAGATCGAGAGAACGAGTGAAATTTATTTATTTAGATTTTCCACTGAAATTAGGGTCATTTGCAGTTCACAGTTGAGCTGAAGAGTAGCACACCAGAAAGAAGCTAATAAGAGCTGCGTAGAACCAAATCCACATTTTTGATTCCCAGACCATAGGACATATTATAAATGCTTCTACCATGTCCATAACTCTTTTGCTATTATCTTTTCAACTTTCATTTAGAAAAAAAACCATCATCTCAGACTGTCTTGACCTCCTACCACATGTCAGGGACCTCAGTCACAGCAGCCTTCACATTAGGGATGTCATCTCACACATCTGATGCTGATCTACACTACTTACAACACATTTTAATTTACTGCATTGGCTTTCATGCTCATTATGATTAATCGCCACATGTCAAGTACTGAACGGTGTTTGCATCCATTTAGAGTTTGGGGTTAGAGTTTTTTCTTTCTTTTTTTTAAGTGATAGAAATATTTTATAAGATTCTAAATGTACACTATACACTATTTCAAATAAATGCTGTTCTTTTGGACTTTCTATTCCTCAAAGAGTGTAGCTAGAAAATTGTATCACAAAAATATTAAGCAGCACAATTGCTTTATGCAAATAATAATAAGAAAATATAGCTACAAGCAACGATTACTGGAGTTCAAGCAGGCATTTAAGCACAAATTGAGTTAACAAAAGAAATTGAGTTAACGTAGATGTAACTACCTAAATCAATGATTTAAAAAAGGCATTTTTTGGCAAATCCAGATAATTTACCACAGAAATATGATGATTTTTAAGATTTATGAAAGTTATAGTGCCACCTTTGGTTTCATGAAGTTTTGAGGTTTCATTTAGGAAGTAACCTTTTTAAATTATCTTTAATATTTCATCAGCAATGTTATTGACAGCAGTGGTCCTAGATACAAAGTTGTTCAGATTGAGAGGATCTATCATATGATATGAAGATCTTGTTCATGTGTGAATGTATGACTTTTATTTTACAATTCAAGTTAATTTTCTATAGAAATATTGTGTTTTTGAGGCCTTTTTAACTGTTATAGTGCGACCTATGGTCTGATCTCCATTCAACTTTTTTCATGCTTATTATGAGTCCTCTGAAACGTTTTCACCAAGTTTCGTAAATTTTTGAGTTTTTGCTTAGGTTTTATAGGGTTTGGGTATTTATTTATTTATTTTTTTTTTGTGATAATTATTGATCTAGAGAGTCCAGAGAATATTACTGCGGTGGCTTGATCGAGAGAAAAACCTAGGACTAGTTTGCAAAAGTAGGTTTTTTTACATACAGTATTTGTGAATATTTATTGATTGACAGCATTAGTTCCAGAAGTTGTTATAGAATGAGGAGATCTATCATATGATATGAAGATCTAGGGTTTGTGTAAATACAGTACAGACCAAAAGTTTGGACACACCTTCTCATTCAAAGAGTTTTCTTTGTTTTCATGAATATGAAAATTTTAGATTTTCACTGAAGGCATCAAAACTATGAATGAACACATGTGGAATTATATATGGAATTATATACATAACAAAAAAAGTGTGAAACAACTGAAAATATGTCTTATTCTAGGTTCTTCAAAGTAGCCACCTTTTGCTTTGATTACTGCTTTGCACACTCTTGGCATTCTCTTGATGAGCTTCAAGAGGTAGTCACCTGAAATGGTCTTCCAACAGTCTTGAAGGAGTTCCCCGAGAGATCCTTAGCACTTGTTGGCCCTTTTGCCTTCTGTCTGCGATCCAGCTCACCTCTAAACCATCTCGATTGGGTTCAGGTCCGGTGACTGTGGAGGCCAGGTCATCTGGCGCAGCACCCCATCACTCTCCTTCTTGGTCAAAAGCCCTTGATGCCTTCAGTGTGACTCTACAATTTTCATAGTCATTAAAATAAAGAAAACTCTCTGAATGAGAAGGTGTGTCCAAACTTTTGGTCTGTACTGTATATGAACATTTACATGCTTGATAACCCTTAATAAGAAATGTTTTTTTGTGCACCACATTAGCATATTAGAATGATTTCTGAAGCATCATGCGACACTAAGGATTGGAGTAATTCAGCTTCTTTGCCTTTTAAGAAATGAATTACATTTAAAAATATATTAAAATAGAAAACAGTATTTTAAATGATAATATTTCACAACATTGTTTACTGTTTTTTTATTTTATTAAATAAACCAAATAAACTTTGACTTTTGAACAGTATAATATATATTCTTTTATTTTCTAAAATATATATTGGGTATTTTATTTTTAATAACAACACAATGGTAAAACACTTTCTGTTTGTTGTGTATAAAAGTCCATTAAATATCATGTTGTCTGGCTGTGAATGGAAGAGTGTAAGGAAATTCTATCAAAATTAGTAGAGGTGCTAAATGTCATGTTTCAGTTTTGGACTGACGGGTGGCATTCAGGTGGAAAGCAGCAGTGAGACTGCAGTGAACATGAGCCTTAATGAAAACTTTTCCAACATCAGGAGTCTCCAGGCAACCACCATGGTTACGATGGAGTAGTTCATTGAGTCATACTACACCGACATCTCTAGCTTTTTTGTCCATACTAACATGAACAAGCCTTAGTAAAGAGGTTTAACTCACAACTTCCACACTTGTCTTCTTCATTAAAACCACTATTTTACAAGTCTAAACAGTTTTGTCAATTAGAAATGATTACTGCCTTTACTTAAAAGATCTGAAATATCAGTTGTGAAACTTAAGTAAGCTGTAAAAGCAGCCCAGAAGCTTAGTCATCTGAAAAGAAACTACAAACCAAAGTCTTAATTTTATCATTACATCATTTTCAGAACTACACAGATAAAGGAGACATTCATTCTAGAGAGAGTTAAGGAGACAGAGAGCAAATGATTGCAACAGGACACTGACATGCTATTTAAAAATAACTATTTAAAATACACAACACATTGGAAAATGTGACTCTAAGAGAACTCCCTTCAAGCCAGTCATGATGAAACTAGTGCACCTGCTAATTATGATAATTACAGTAATCTGCAGGGGGCACAAAAATATGGCCTTTGAGGTCATTTTCTCCTTAAGAATAAAAAAAGATCCTCTTAAATCTGGCCCCTGGTTCAATTACAGTTGACTGGGAAAACTTCCCAAAGGATTCCCTACATTGTTTAGCCTCATTTTGACCACTGCCTAAAATAATCTGGTCTTGAGTAGGGCCTTTTCATTTTGCCAACATTAGTCTTGGCATAAAATGCCATATGAGCTAATAAGAAGAAGTTTTGTATGGAAAAGCTTCATTACAGACAGCAGAGTGCAAAAGAGAATACAAAACTCTCTAAAGCCAGAAAATCTTAAAAACAGAATTGAAATATCCAAACTGCAAATGGATGATGCTGCTAACAGCTCCAATTGACAGATTTACCCGGATGGTAAGAATTTCATGGCTAAATCAGTATAGCAACACCTGTTATCACAAGCTCAATTTAATGGATCACAATGATATAAATAAAAAATGGTATCACAAACTGAAATCACATTAGCAGATCCCCCAATGCAGTCCACCACGTCACTAAAATCACTCTGTGTTGCCACATTTGTTTGCGATTATTGTTTACAGTTCTCCTTAATGGGTTTGTGGTTTGTCTGATGGCTGTTCAGAGATTCTTTGAAATGATCAAGACAACTCTAATTTCTCACTGAGGTTTTGGAAGAAGAGAAATTGACCAGAGATCCAGAGAGAGTCCGAATTGCTGTAATTGAATGCTCTCACACACATGCACTGAAAGAGCTGTTGACTGCGGCATGTTTGTGTGGAGTGTTATTGATCGATGTGTGAGGGAAAGCTTGGACCTATGTGTTCTTAAACCCCACAGAAGACAGTCAAACCTCTTTCTCTTCCAAACACACACACACACACACACACATAATCTCTCTCTCCACACATGCTAATTCTCAGCTTGAAGCAGATATGAAAACACAGGGGGTCCGTTGAAGACATTATCATTACTAATCAGTGCTCTAAACGTTTCGAAATGTTTTTACATTGACGCACATGTGGAAATTTTCTTCCTGGTTATTATTAGATGATCATTTGTGGATTCCTCCCTCTGGGTTTTGATCTCTGAAGGAAATCACATTTGTGCCTAACATCAGTTACCAAGGAGCACAATTCTCAGCATCCACTTATCTGTCGCTCTATTTCCAATTTATTACCCTTTCTATCCATTTTTTTCCTCTCCTTGTTTTTCTTTGCGCTTAATTTCTTCTCAGAGGTCCGTCTCATATCCTGTGTCATATATTTATGATGAGGCATTTATGTACTGAGCAGATCTGACTACCCAGGTTTACTCATGCGGCTGTAATTGTCTTAATGCCCTCTGCTATATGAAGATGAGTTGCATCAACAGGCTGCCTCTCCCTGGAAACCAGAGGAGCTGCGCAAATGTGTATGTTTGTTTATCTAAATGGCTCACATCTGTTTTAGCAGCAGACAAGCCAACATCTGTTCCTCTCCATAACGCATCTGCCCTGAGTCTGCGGTTCAGCAGATCACTGCAGATCTCTGCTTCATTCACCTACATTAACTGTTTCCTTTCTCCTGTTTTTTTCTTTATTGTGTGTGTGTGTGGGTACACACAGGTACATTTTTCATCCACAAGGTTGGAAAAGCTTGGGTAAAATATTTCCTCCTAAAGGTTTTACGATCATAAGTATTAAACTGTAAATTCACACCTTCTTCATTGCTTCAGTATCCTTCCCTTTCCTCTGCGCTCTTCTCTGTCTAGGTTATAATAGTTTCAGTCACTTTTCCTGCATTGGTTAGACTTGATCTAATCCAGACAGACAGATGAACAGGTCTCCACACATAATGGCTCTATTTTTTCTTTTTTAGTCTTACCGTGCTGTGTAGTGTCTTTCTCTGGCTCCTCCAGGGTTGTTTGAGTTATTTTGCTTTCCTTTGATACTTTTTTTTTTTAGTTTAAGTGATACTCCCACTGTTCTTCAGTGCTCTCCAGCGCAACTGTTTTCATATCTATATCCTGGCTGCTCTAGGTGTACAAGCAGCAGGCGTCAGCGAGTGTATGCGCTCTGGGTCGGCGTCTGCACGAGCAGGAGGAGGACTTTGCGGGGAAAGCGACGAATTATCAACGAGAGATCCGGCACCTGCAGAGCCAACTCAGAGACAGACAGGAACAACTGCACGGAGCTCTGCAGCAGAAGAGGTGAACCAAGCACACACACCAAGCACTCTCTCTCCCCCTCTTGCTTTGTGTGAATAAAGGGATGCAGCAGAAGAGGTGAGAGCAGTAGTGGAGCAGCTGTCACAGAGGCACAGACCAATAAAAGACAGTCGAGAGAGAGAGAGAGAGAGAGAGAGAGGGGAGGGGCTCTAGACAAGCTGGCACAGCTGCAGAATCATCTGTCTAAATGTTTCATGTACTCTCATAATTACATTCACTTTTCTTTCATTTGCTACTTTCTCTGTCTTATGGCACTGTGTACCTGTTCATTCTGGCAGCAATCCTAAAAAAAAATTACAAATTCAGAAACTTGAAATCTTTGCTGGACTCCCTCATGCAAAAAATGTTTGATATTTTTAACAATATTTTTGGTAACATTTTACAGTAAGGTTAAATGTACTGCTTGAACTATAATTTTACATTATATATTTATATATATTTTTTTAAAACATGAGTACATTTTTAAGATTTGAAGTTTTTAATTTAATATGGTTTAAGGTATAGTTCACCCAAAAATGAAAAGTCTGTTATTAATTTAAGCACCCTCATCTCTTTCCAAACTCATAAGACCTTCCATCATCTTCGGTACAAAAGTTATTTCTGATGAAATCCGAGAGCTTTCTGACCCTGACAGAAGCACAATTATCATGTTCAAGGCCCAGAAAGGTAGTAAGGACATCTTTAAAATAGTCCAAGTTTCATCAGTGGTTCAAACATAATTTTATAAGAATAGTAAATACTAAAATAACAATATTGAACCATTCTTCTCCTCTGCAGCACCCTAGCAGCATTTTGGAGAATGTTACGATGCGTACGCTTGCTTTGATCTGCACGTAAACAATACGTGCACATAATACTGCTGATGTACAATGCGCCTGTGCTGCTCCTTGTGTAAGTTTAGAGGAAAGCCACGCGTATGTGACGTGATGTCAAAATGGCACTAGGGCTGGCACGGAGGAGAAGAACTGTTTAATAAAGTCATTATTTATTTTTTTGCAAAAGTTAGTTGAACCATTGATGTCACATGAACTGTTTTGTTGATGTTCTCTGTACGTATCTGGACCTTGAACATAGAAGGACCCTTGCTGTCTATGCAGGGCCAGAAAGCTTTTTCTTATTTTATTATCTTTGATCAAATCACATTTCTCAAATGTTTTTATTGGGTTTTATGGTTATATATATATATATATATATATATATATATATATATATATATATATATATATATATATATATATATATATATATATATATATATATATATATATATATATATATATATATATATATAGGAGTAGAGCCTTTTCTTTTGCTTTCTAAAAAGCACAAAGGTGTTTCTGTATTTGTGTGCAGATGCCACGGGCAGCCTTGGAGCAGAAGAGGAAAAACTAGTTAAAAGGAAAGATGGGTTTTACATTTCCTTACTCTGCCTTGAAAAACGTCCTTTGCACTTTTTTAAATTATAACCACTTCCTCAAGGCTGACAAGAACCAATAGCCTTTGCAAGGTTGTTATGGCAATGTGTATGGCTGAGTAGAGGTGTTGTGCTTATTACTGTGTTATTAGTCATATGTCAAACAAATTGTGTGTGTGTGTGTGTGTGGAACACTAATAACAAAGAATGTATTGTATGTTAATACTGTATGTGCAACATATAACTGCATACAGCGCTCACATATCAATAGTCAGTACTAGACAGGACAGAGACAAGTCAGACAGTCAAGGCAGGATAGAGTGTCCACTGTCCAGCTAAGGACAGACACGCATTGATAGACTCAGATCTGCTCCGCTGTCTGGACCACTCACTTCATCCTCACAATCTATGACACACACTATTCTTGTTCAGAATTTGAGCCATGTCCAACTCAGCCCAGCTCCACTTCTTGCAGTATACTTGCTCACCCAGTAAACACTTACAGTCTCTCTCTCACTCATTCACTCACTCTCTCTCTCTCTCAACACTACATCAAAGCTCATTTTGAAGTCAGTTCCCTACCCAAGCCTGAGTGTAAGTGAGGTTTTTTAATGTCATCTTTGATACGTCAGTAAATGCTTCTTCTTCAGAAGAGTTTGTTTTTATGTGGTGTGTATGTGTGTGTGTGTGTGAGATTACTTGTGAACAATGTGAAAGGAAATGACAATGACTTTGTTGATATTCACTATGCATTCTTTTACTATGCAGCTGTTCAAACCATCTGCTTCAACCACTTGTTTTTTTTGTTTTTTTTTTTTTTTTAAGTTTTTCACATTTTATTTTAACACCAAACTCAATGACTGGAGGGACTATTGTTCAGGAAGAGATGTCACATTATTTGACTGAAAAACCCATGGTGATTCACCAAATGATCTTATCTGTAGATGGAGGAGTATGATGCTGCTGTCTCTCACTGGTTCTCTGTTTTCCTCTGTGTCTTTGTGGGAGTTTGTGGTGAAATGTTTTCCGGTCTAGTGCTGTGTTTGTTTGTAACCCAGTGTGTTGAATTTTTAAACGCTGTGATGTTCAAAGGTGTAATGAACAGTCATTTAACTCTCATTATTCTCTTATTTCCTGCTTCACCCCCCTTCATTTGTGAATGATTGATAACAATATAATCACCTGGGCCCTTTTCAATACAGAAATTGGCAGATTTATTAAAACATTTATGTGACATGTTCATGAGTTTCCTCTGTGCAGTGCCTATTAAAATGGGGGGGGGGGATACAAATAAAAAAACAACAACCTTTCTAGTGTTTGAGATTGGTAAAGCTTTTTTGATGAAAAACACAATAAAAACAATATTATAAAATATTATTACAAAATAATTTTTCTAAATATATTTGAAAAAGTTTATAATTCTTTGTGATAGCAAAGCTGAATTGATGTTAATTCAGTGTCACATGATCTTTAAGAAATCATTTTAATATGCTGATTTGCGGCTGAGGAACATTATAATTATCAATTTTGAGAACAGTGCTGCTTAAAATATTTAATGGAAAACATTATTTGTTTTTTAGGATTCAATTAATAGAAATAGTAAACAAACAGGATTTGTTGTAACATTATACTTTGATCAATTTAACTTATTCTTGCTGAATCAAAGTATCTTTTTTTTTTTCAAACTAAAACTTATTGATCCTAAACCTTTTAAATTTGTAGGCTTAAGTGTTCATGTCATTTTTTATTCAGACATTTTGACAAAAATGTGATCTTTAGTGTTGAGCAGAAGAAAGAAAGCCACAGAAGTTTTTTCAGGAGGACTGTCTCTTTATTTCTTTGATTATTTCACTCCGACTGTGGGGTGGTTTGCAGTGCTGTGTGGGGGTGAGTGAGAGAGCAAAAGTTTAAAGTGTGGGCCAAGGATACTGTGCATGTGGATGCGGAGAGATCTGATCTGGCTAATCTTTACTGCTCATATTGCTTCTGCAGGCCGCTGAAACATTAGCTCCCAATCATATAGAGATTAGTGTGTGTGCTTTGAGATATATGTGTGAGAAAGACAGATAAAAAGCTTGGTTATATACTGAAATGTCACCTGGCTGTGAGAGTGAGAACAGAAGGGACGGAGAGAGAATGAAAAGGCAAAAGAAAGGAAAGATTAATGGACATATCTAAATTACACATGCCCACCTTGTCAAATCATATGGTCTTCTCACTTGTTTTATTATGGGCATGTCATTTATTGTACGGTAATTGATTCCTCCTCATCCCAGCAGTGTTGAGTGAAAGCTGTGTGTGGCCGAAGGTCAGAGGTCAACCAAGGTGAGGCCTCTGTCAATTCTAAAACATCTTCATTTTAATGTCCTGTCTTCTCTCACCATTAAACCTTCTCCTGTCTGGTTTTCTGCATAAAAATGTCTATTTTTCTCTTTTCTTTATTTTGGTACTGTTAAGTGCAGGGGATAGACTCTCTCATGACTGCACAAGTGCTCAGCTTGAGGTGAACATGGCTGTGTTTCGGATCACTCTGTTGAGTCGACTGACATGGCTGCCTGTAGAACAATGGAGAAATGTCAGATTTACAAATTACTGCCTGCAAAATGGACTGCCGTCCTAGTTTGTGCAAACCTTTTTACGCAGAAAATGATAGTTCGATGAATTACAGTTTCGTGGTTTTATCCGCTATGTGGCATCGATTGAAAGAGGGAAAAAGTGTGTGAATCTTGAATCTGGAAAAGCAGAGAGGTGTGTTTACCTTACAGAGTATAAAGGAGAAATGTTTGTGTGTTTATCTCTCGTGTCATGTTAGTGTTTCAGAAATGAAGGGGTCTGAAAAGGTTTTTGTATTTTGTAGGTCAGAATGATGCGAGTGATTTTAGCAGATCTGACCGCTGAAAATACACAAATGCATCCGCATATGCTCACATTGATCTCTCTTTTTGGGCTTAGTGTTCATGTGTATTAACAGCTTTTCTTTCTTTGTTCAAAAACCTCACAGGCTTACAAGTAATGAGAGACTTTTATGCAATCTAAGACCTGTAGCCCTCGTGATCTCACCCTGTCACCTGGACCCTAGCACACTTAATGATGCTCTGGTCTCTCTGGGTACAGACGGGTCTTGACATGTTAAAACATTCATTTACAAACCAGCCGCTCTGTCTGAGCTGATCATGCAATACGTTTCCACACACCTGGAGTATACTTGTCTCAGTGTTACATTATATGATGACATTGCCAATCGTGTCTACCACATACAGATTATGACAATTATAGTCCCGCAGTAAGATTCAGTCTTTTTCTCATACTCTTAAACACATAGATTTGTGTTCATGTGTGTGCATGCGTTGGCCATGTGTTGATCCACTCCAATGGTATGGCTAAACCATCCTTCATTAAGTCTGTAATCCATTACACACCACTAATGAATTACATTAGGATTGCTATATGTGGGTGTGCATGTGTGTCTGTGTTCATGAGACAAACTTGTGTGTGTGTGTGTGTGTGTATTGAATTTTTGGTGCTGAGTAGCCATTTTTGCCCCATGATTAAACTTTGTAATGTAAACAGAAGCAAAATGATCAGATGAGAATGTAAAATGTAGCGTATACTGCAATGATACTGATTCTTTTGCTATCGTACATTAGCAAGGCCATGCGATGTTAATAGATTAACTCTTTAATTGTGCTGTAATATTTCCATATCCATAGCTTGTGAGTTCAGTGCCATGATACGGTCACAGATGTTTCAGATATACATAGGAATTAATAATGTAACAATAATACTTAATTATTTATAAAACATTAGTCAATTGTATTATTTAATATAATAATAGGTTTCTTAGAATCAATACTAAAATTCCACCATACAATCTACAACTTGTCATATATAATAGAATTGCTAGAATGTGTTCAGAATGAAAAATTGGACCTACTTTATATTAAGTGTCTTTTATTTAAATAATTTTTTATTATTTTACTGAGAAATGCATGTATGTAATTGCATCTCCAATTCATTTCTGTTGTCACATCTATAATTACATGTTGACTCCTGCCTAAACCCAACCATAAACCTACCCATACCCACCTCAATAATACAAAAGGTATTTTGTAATACAACATGAACACAATATGTGGACTGTAACAAAGCAATTATTTATTTGTCAGGACCATAGCACCAATAGCTTTGTGGGGCAGTGTGCAGACAAATAGGGCTGTTGCGCTTTGGGCGTCCCAAGTCTGAGTCCCTGCTCGCGGACCTTTCCTGATCCCTTCCCCTTTACATAATATTTTGTCACCTGATGGAAAGTGGGTCCAAAAAACATAATTTTTATGTTTTTAATGACTGACATTTTACGGTGTTATTGTTGTACATTGTTGTGATATATGCTGCCTGAGAGTGGTAACTGCTCTGTAGATTAGAGCAAAAAATGCTTGTTGATCACTGCTGTTTAACTTAATTTTTTAGGTCATGATTTAAACCCACTTCCCTAAAGTAGGTTTAACAGAAACAGACAATGAGTAAACTAACAAAACTTAGTTGATCATGCCTCATCTCGCCTAAGGTACTCCCATTGCTGCTTTCTCAACAACCATAGAGTACATCATGTGGTTACAAACCTAGGACCTTGACCGCTAGATAATGGAAGAAATTAAGCATGAAGTCAAGATTTCTTATCTCTGACATTAGCCATTCACCAGTAAATTACAGCTTGGTTGATGTGACGTAGATGACTTGAATGGCGTCATTCAAAGTGGCTTTTACACACAGTGACACAGCAGAATGTACCACAACCTCATTACTCAAATTACTACTGCTTCCATAAACCTGCTTTCACAAAGTACTCTCCCATCTCTCTCTCTCTCTCTGTGTCTCTCTCATTTCTTTTTTAATCTCTCGTAGAAGACTTTGATGCTAAAACCAGCCGGGTCAATACTGGTCTCTCTCATCTTTCATCTCCTGACGTTCACCACTCAGACGTGTCACTTCATTCCTTCACGCCCACTCGCACCCGTCTCTCTGGTCCTCTTCCCTCTCTCTTCTGGCAACTGGGTCATGAGAATGAGAGCGAAAGCAAACACTAGCAATCGATTAGATGGTGAGAGAAGGGCCTGCAGGAAGCATTATATGAAGAATTATTATTTTCTGCCTTCAGGACGATATTAGTGGGGGAAAATAACCCATTAACCTATAAACTTGTTTTTCTTTAAATATTTTTTCCTGTCTAGATTATTTATATGCACGGATCAGAATCTATGCAAATGTTTCCACATACTTTGATGATGCTTTCAGCTCTCTCAGCTTCCTTTCTATCACAGAAATGCACAAAATAAAATCCATGTGGGCTTACGCATTGAGATGTGATATTAGTGTGTCAGACATGTCTCCTCTGATCTGTCAGACTGTGGGTTTATTTGTCCCTCACTTCTGTCCTCTCTGCATCCCTCTGTCCTACTGTCTGTTGCCCTGAATGACACTATTGATCATCTGACCCACCCACTGACAGCAATCTTTCTCTCTGTTTCTCTCTCTCTCTCTGTTATAAATCTCTAAAGTGACAGGGGCAGGATATCTGTGTGCATAGATAAGACCTTGTTTGGCTTTTGCTGAGACTGCACAATAAGTGATGAATAGAGAGGAGGAAGGGGAGAGGAAAAGGGCACCTACAAGGAGAAATAAAAGTCCCGAGGTGAGAATCTCATTAGGCATTCAAAACTGCCTGAAAACCAGATGAAAATGCACATAGCCATATTTTCCTGACTGTTTGTCAGGATGTAAAAAGAGCCGCCTCCAGGCAACACATCAATGACAAAATGATGTGTAATATTCAGTATTGGGACAGATCTGCTGTTTTGTACCTGAAATCTGGATTTCCTTTTTTTAAATAACCATTTTTAAGTTTGATTCAGAAATGTAGATTTAAGCTTGAAGGTTCAGAATTTGAGCGGTGATGATAGTAAAGCTATTGGTTGTTCGATTAGTCCGTCAGTTCTTTCGAGTAATGAGTGTGAGTATATTGATCCTAATATCAATAGTATCGATTCCAACATTTGTATTGGTATCGGATCAATACTAGCCTGATGAGATCGATACTTTAGGTTACGTTTCTCTCCTCTACTCTTAATACATTGTTTAATACATTCAACGAAGAGTAGACATCTGTGGGTGTATATTCTGGTTGTATATTCTCATCTGCTCATCCCCTGCTATGCTGTGTTTTGATGTCATGCCCTCACGTGACTCCAAGCAGATACTTTTGGCTACAGTGAGAGATGGAACGGTAGAACTTCACATAGTACATAGTGTATAACTGTATACAGCATGGACTTTTTATACAGTATTACTGTCTTCAATCATTAAGCTATGATTGACATTTTAATATTACTTTCTTAATGCATTAAGCCACTTTAGATTTTTTCATCATAATGGTTTTCTATGGGAGTAAAATGCTTAACGTCATGAATCATGTTTGTGTATATATTCTGGCCTCAGCTGTTTGCCTGTACATATTATATATCTATATTTAAAAACTGTATACCGAATTTGGCCTTTTTATAACGCTACCTTCCTCCATTATGCCCTATTAAATTATTTTATAATGGTTATCAATAAGAGGAAATTAAATTCAGCGTGTTGCATTCATATTATGGGTTTATCTTCTTACCTGTACATAAATAGTATATATTTAGTATATATTTTTATCAACTGTATACCAAATTTGGCCTTCATCCAATAAGTCACCTACGGTAAACTTTTCTTTATAAGGGTTTTCTTTGGGAGGAAATCCATAATATGAAAACTTTGAGCGTTGCTTTCATATTTGGGTTCATTTGCATACTTGTATTTAGTTTGCAACATTAATAAGATGTATACTTAGTTTTGTCTTTTAATATTACTGTCTTAAGGTATTTAACCAGGTTAAGTTTTTTCTTTATAACTCTTTTCTGTGGGAGGAAATTGCTTAACATGAAACTGCACATTGCTTTCATATACTGGGCTCCTTTTAGAAAGGCAAATAATATCCATGTAGCTTTAAGGTGAATGTAATATTTTTATTCATATAAATATGAGTTCCTTTTCAAAGTGTAATTGGTCGTTTAAATGTATGTTTTTAAAAGGAAAAAGTATCGCTATTGGTATCAGTATCAGTATACTTGTTGGTATTAGTATTTTATTCTCACCCAGGCTTTATACATCTGATCACAGTAATATTATGAAATATTATTACAATTTATAATAACTATTTTCAATTTGAATATATTTTCAGATGTATTTAATTTGTTTGATGACAAAACAGATTTTTTTAGCATCCTTCAGTCTTCAGTGTCTCACAATTATTCAGAAATCTTTCTCATATGCTGATTTAGTGCTCAAGAAACATTTCTTATTATTATTAATGTTAAAAGCATTTGTGCTGCTTAATACTTTTTGTTTGGAAACTGTGATTCTATAAATAGAAAGTAAAAAAAAACTTAACTTTTTAAATTGTTAAAATATTTATTTTATTTGTATTTAGTCATTCTTATTTATTATTTTTTTTTCAAAATGACTAAAACTTTTTTCTTGGGAAACAGTAAGTTAGCCATGTAACATAAACTTGTCATTGCAAACACATTCTTAAATTAATATTAATTAAAAATACATGAAAGAAAGTACAGTACAAGTAATTTCTGCTTTTTTAACAAAACAGTTATTTGATGGTTTCAGATCAAATATATAGACATAAATATATATATGTTTCTGCGGTGTGTGGTGTCTAAAGTATGGGCGATGAAGTCTGGATGGAGTCTGTCAGGGATGACGTTTATCGATGCAGGCAGAGGACAAGATGGCAGATTAAAAACACATCTTAAAGGGGTAGTTCACCCCAAAATGAAAATTCTGTCATCATTTATTCACCCTCAAGTTGTTCCAAACCTTTATCTTTCTCCTGTTGAGCACAAAAGAAGATATTTTGAAGAATGTTGGTAACTAAATAAAGAAATAAACTCATACTGATTTGGAACGACTTGAGGTTTGAGTAAATGATGACAGTATTTTCATTTTTGGTCTATCCCTGTAAAAACACAGACCTGAAATCTGCAGTGTAAAGGACAGTTGCAGAAATTACTCGCCTCTTTCCACACAGTGGGAGATAAAGAGAGAAAGAAAGTTGTCAAAAGCCATGTGTGTGTGTATGTGAAAGCAAGGATGTGCATCAACAGATGGTCCAGCTAATTGATCTATGATTACGCCAGCTTACACCCCTCCACCGCTCGGTCATCTCATCTCTATCCTTCTCTCTCACTCTGTTCAAGTTGCACATTTCCAGTTTATACCTGTTATTATTGCACAGCTGAGCCCTCAAAACCCAGGTGTGGGAATCCACCACTGCAGGGTACAAAATGACTGAAGGTCACAGAAATGTGTGTGCTCTTGTGAATTCTGAATGCTTGTGTGTGTGTGTGTGTGAAACAGACCTTCTCCCTTTCTGTAGAGTGTAATAATACGAGAGCACATGTTTGAATCAGGAAAGAGCCTACCTATACTGCATTAAAACAAGCCCCTCTCTCTCTCTTTCTTTGTGTTTCTCAGAGAGGTGGAAGGTGAATTGGAGGTGGTTTGGGAGGCAGCGACCAGAGAGAGGTGGTGTTAGCCACCGTGGCTCCAGCCCTACGCAGCACTCCCGGCCAGACTCCTGCCAGGATCCCTGGTGTAGAGGATCATTTGTCCTGCTCGCTGCCCCCTCCCTTCACCTCCAGACAGTGCTGTCTGCCACAGCCTTTACAGCGCAGTCACATGTTTGACTCGGGACTCCGACCAGCGCCAGAATCCGTCTTCTGATGAAAGTGACAGGAGTGGACGGGACCCCTGACATATTTCCATTTCCTCCTTTAACAAGTGTTTTGAGTTCATGAATTAATTTACATTTATCAGAATGCTTTGTGTTTTATGTAAAGAAAAAGCTGTTCTTTCTCTGAACTATGACAAATGTGCTTTGATGATTTTTCCGCATATATGTATACAACGGTTTCTAACCATATGACATTCTCGATTGCTAATAATGATTGTCCTGCAGATGGAGAATGGTACTGCATTTCAGAAAGCATTTGTGACAGAGCTCTTCCAGCAGTAGATACATACAATAACATGAACTATTAGACAAGCCACATGATGAATGAAATCTCTCTCTCTCATTCTCTCTGGGATGAAGGTCTTGAATAAAAGATTGCACTATGGATATCCCTAATTTTCTTTAATAAGGTCAAAATATGTGATGATATAATTAGCATCCTGTTCGTTAGCATTCTAAAAATCCTGTTTGGAAAAAAATATGTTGGAATAAACAATTACATTGTTATTCCAAATGACTAAAAAAATTGCATTTGTCTTGAGGAAACAGTAACTGCTTTTGATTATGCATATACTGCCTCGTCATCAGCAAAGATGTCAAGGATATAAGGTTTTATTTTTATTTTATAGAATATTGCGATTTATTATGATTAAGAAGAAAAAGCATACCACCAGAACACATTCAGAAAAAAAAACAATAAATGCCTTCAGGTGCGTATATATCCATAAGCAGGTCAAAAATAGAGAAATGAAGATCCACACACATCAAGATATACATACACATTTTTATTTATATATATATATATATATATATATATATATATATATATATATATATATATATATATATATATTACTTGAAATCATTTTTGTCTTATGTTCCACAGAAGTTCCTTTTTTTTTTTTTTAATGCAGCATCTATATAAAAACTCTGAGGTTCTCCTGTCCTGAGGAGAGAAATCTTAATTCCATAGATGTGAACAGTGAGTTCTCAAGCAAATCAGCTGTGGTCAGGACAAACCTAGCGAGACAGCAATAAAACCAGACAGTGACGCTATTGCAGTACACCTGATTGATTTTTAAAAAGAACCAGTCTGACTGTTGCAGCATAATTAGGGCAGTCCATAATGGCATTGCACTATTTTAGAGCAAAATTATAACTCTGCAATCACTATGAACAAAACAAACTGCACTCGAGGCGTCTGTTGAAACAGTGGCTCACAGAACTGCAGTCCATGTGTGCAATCTCCCTGCAGAAATAGAGCACTATCGGTTAGCAGTAGCATATTGATTATACATCTCAAAGATTAGCAGTGTAGTATTTCAAGTGTTAACTAACTGTTTATCGATTGTTATGCTTTACTGGTTATGTCTTAAATGTTTTTTTTTTTTATTTAATGTCACAGAATTCTTTTTAGACCAGATATCTTTTGGATAGTGCATCCCAGTGAACTGGAGAATTGAATGAGACCTGCAGTGCTTTGGTAGATTTTATATCAGGAATCTGTATTTTAGGATGAAATGTAGGACAACTGTCTTCCAAAGAGCTACAACTTATCACAGGTAAGAGTAAAAGAAAAAGCGTTGTGTGTGTGAATGAGAGAGAAAGGCTGTTTGTATGCTAATGAGTATGTGAAGCAGCTCTGCAGGTACAGGACACTTGTTCCCTTTCACAAGCCCAGTGGACTGAGGTTCTGACAGCAGAGAAAAATTACAAAGACATCTTAGACTTAACCCTGAGTTCCCGTACATCCAAAACACACACACACACACACATGTACACCTCTCCAGCAGTGTCTTACTTTATAACTATTCTGTAAATGTATTCATATTACTCCAGCTCTTACTTCAGTAGTGGGCTATTAGTCATCAGTTTTGAGAATAGAAAGACATGTTCAGTCCAGCTCCTAAGGCTTTTCACTTGCTTCCCTGGAATTCCTCATTTACATGTACTTTAAAATGAGGAGCTAAAATGATGCACATTAGAATGACCGAATTTAACCTCGTCAGTAATGACATTGGTCTGTTTCATCAGCGGTGCTAATAGAACTAATAGAAGATATGAAAGGAAGTGCTGCCACCTGCTGGTGACTAAATCAAGGCTATATTCAAATAAATGTCACAGTGAAGGGGTAACGGGCAATACCTTTAAATTCATACAGACCACCGAAAATACAATTTCTGGAAAAACACAGGCCTAATGAATGTGAATTCTGATTAATCCGTGACACCTTTTGTGAGTGACCATCTAAATAAATCACACAGTGTAGCATAAACATATATACAGCTCTTGATAAACAGTTAAAGCCCCCGATAGAGGAAGAGCTTGATAAAGTTTAGTACCTGTCCTATGGGATGGTCTAGAGCAGAGTTATTAAAATCTTGTCCTCCCAGCCAATGTGCAGCAGAGTTTAGCTCCAACCCTGATCAAACTCACCCACTTGTGATTTTCTAATGATCCTGAAGACAATGATTAGCAAGCTCAGGCTTGTTTGATTAGGGTTAGAGCTAAACTCTGTAGGACAGCGGACCTCGTGGGCCAGATTTGAGGATCCCTGGTCTAGAGTTATAGATTTGTTTCTTATCTAGGTTAAGATCTCAGTGTAAGGTCATCTGAGGCCTTTTCAAGCGCTCAATCACACTATTGTGTTCTTGTGAACAGAGCCCATGGGCGTCATGCACTCATGATTTTTGAGGGGGCACAGTATAACTGATATAGGCTTAATGCTTTAATTATTTATTCCAAATATTTCCAAACATGTTGACTATGTCAGGAAATATCTCAATTCTCAAATATAATAGATTAATTTATTGATCAATAAATGTTTATGGACAAAGTAGACTATTGGTGTAACTGTAATCTATTAACTACACATGAACAAGTACTAGATATGAGTGTCGTGCCATAAAATATTTTTTAGTAAGATTGACTTTGTATTTAATGTGAATTTAATAATAATATTGCAAGTTAATAATTAAAACACTTTAATTTTACACAGAGCAAAAAAACATTTAAGCCTACATTATCAGATAACATTTTCATTCAGTCAAGCCAGAGTTAAGGCACTCTCACAAACTCCAGTTAAAATCGCTGAAGTTGTTTACACTGTGAAATGAATATTTTTCTTACATACGCACATCTGCACTTTGTCGTTTCTGACGAGAGAATTCGCCAGATAATTCAGCCAGCGAGCGAGTAAACAAAACAACACATTTCAGCGATGACTCATCTGAACGCCTCTGATTGGTCACTGCAGTCATAAGCTCAACAGAATCGTCTGTGATTGGTTATAATGCAGCGCTGCACAGACACACATCTGCCAACGAATGCATATTTGAATTTAAGCAGCTGATGCTGTGCTGCACTGAACAATCTAATCACACTGGTGTGATTGTATCAAATATTATATACTGTAACAGTATTTACAAATTTATAGTATTTTAGTATTTATTAGTTACCATATCAACATATTATAGAATTTTTTTTTAATCTTTTGAAGATATCGTTGAACATTTATTTTACCATAGTAAAATTAAAATTCTGGCTAAATCAATTTTACATCTCAGTTTTTATTGTTAATTTAAAATGAGACAAATATGCTATTAGGCTACTTAATCTCCAATCTGTTAGTTATCAGTTTTTCCGCTTGTGCCCTCTCAAAAATCATGAGTGCATGACGCCCCTGCCTGCAAGGGCAGCCTCTCCCTAATTGTACATGTGGTAACAGGTTTCCTGAATGTGGACTGTAACCGACTACACTATGGGTACATGGCTGGTCTGTCCCATCCAGAGCTCTACACGAGAGATAAGAACCAGTTTGCCAGATTTCTTTTGTGAGTGTTTGTTTTGCTTTTGTCATTTGAAAATGTGTTTTAATTATATTTGAAACAAACTTCCTTGTTTCAATTCAATTCGATTCAGATTTATTTGTATAGCGCTTCTTATGATAGAAATCATTGCAAAGCAACTTTACAGAAAATGTATGTTTCTGTAATATTAAGTAGTAGCTTAGTGGTGACTCAGTTTATGCACATATGGCAGAAATGTATGGAAAAATCTATTAAAGACGTAATCAAACAAGACAACGAACACTATTAGCAGCAATTATTATGATGCAATCAAACTTACAGCAAAATTAGTTGTTTCAGGGTCAGCATCATCTGAGGTCCTCTGAGGGTCAGCATCATCTCTTCTCAGGTGTTCTGGATCCAGACTGGAGCTTGTGTTAATCCTTGTCACAAAACAGAGAAACAAATAGAGACAGAATTAGCGTAGCAGCTGTTCCAATCAAGTAAAATTAATTTGTTTAACCCAAGCTAAATAATAATAATAATGCACATTTGATCAGATATAACTGCAGTACAAGATTATGAGATGCATTATTCTAATGCTTGGTGAAAGAGATGGGTCTTTAATCTAGATCTAGATTTAAACAGAGAAAGTTAGTAACTCTTCTGTCATCATGGTCTCTTCTTTCTTCAGATAATCACATACCTCCAGAAGTCTTGACTTGTGCCATCTGAAATTTTCATCTAAAATTAGGATTTTTATCAGGCTCCTATATATAAGTTCAGTTATTTCACTTTAATAGTCTGGCAAAGGACCTGCACATTGACATTAAAGTAAAATGTAAAGTAAAAAACCTAATCATAGGAGCTTGATAAAAATCATACTTTTAGATGCAAATTTCAGATGGCATTTAGAGGCTTTTGCATCTGAACTGTTCATATATATATATATATATATATATATATATTCAAGTGATTTGTAAATTTAAGGATTTCATTTAAAAATAACATTACTCATTTACAACTTCAGCTTAATACTTGTTAATAAATGCTTAAAACAATTAACTAAACTAGTGTATGTATTCATAATTATGGCTTATTTCTATTGCCCTTTCTATTGACTGTTCTCTGTTGTGCTGTTTTTTGTTTGTTTTTTAGACCACACATTTTTCTCTTACAATTTTTCTCATACAAAACATTAAAAACTAAAAACTGAGGCAAGCAAAAAAAAGGACGATTTTGAATTGTGATTGAACATCACAGTTTGTTTTATAAAGGTTTGTACTTTAATGCTGATCACAAGACAAGCTGTGCCGAGTTACTACTAATAATAATAAAAATAAAAACAAATGACTTTTTATTCCTTAAATGGTTTCTTAACCCTGATTTTGAACAAATATGCTGATTTAGGTTTCCAGTTTAAATTTATTACTGTGCAGTCATAATAAACATAAATGAGGGATTTTCTTTCGTATTCTTTTTTTTAAGTGAGTGAGTTAAGTATAGTGTCTTTCTAATCTTTATTTATTTTTTTATGTGTCACTTTAGGATAACACACCACATTTGTCAACCATTGATTTTAGTCAAATCTTACTGGTAACTTTAACTTGAACCCGTTCTGGAACAAGATAAAACTATAAAACATGGGCATTGGTCACTTCATGAAGACAATAAACATTTGCAGAACTCAAACATTTTAAACCAAATGCTTTTATGTAGCTCATATACTCATGTAGAATGAATTAAAGTGAAAGAAATAGTTTGGTACAGTAGAAATGTTTATTTAATGTGAATTATTTTCTCTCTAAATGTTCATTGATCAGATGGAGAAGGAGTGACACAAACGTGAGGTCCCTCTTCCTCTTTCCGATCTTCCTCTGTGTTGCACGTGAAGGAGGGATGCGCACAGCTAGTCATCTGTGACGGAGTCGGGTTAATTGTTAGCTGTTCAGATGCCAGCTAGAATGTGTGTGTGTGTGTGTGTGTGCGTGTGTGTGTGTGTGTGTGTGTGTGTGTGTGTGTGTGAGAGAGTGTATAATCTCTGCTGTTATCACTTGGAGATTCAAATCTGAGTTTGGGATAAGAAGTGGAGCCCATCTAAAGGTAAGGATTCTTGTAAAGAGTGCACTGTTGAAATATTCATATAGTTTTATATCTAACAGTGTTTGCCACAGGTTTACATGTCCTTCGATGTTCCTCAATTAATTATGAAATCTGAACAGAAGTTTGAGAATAATGGTGCTTTCTGGACAAAGTAGATCAATTCTGTGGTGTATTTCTCACTTTGAGATTTGGGCGATTTATTTTAAGGTTATTTCATCTGAAGATTGGCAATGAGAGCAGTGATGCTGTTTGTCTCAGTCTCAGATAAAGCCAAATGACAGCTACATGTATATAAAGGGAAATTAAATTGTGGATATTAGAGGGAGATTTGAGTGTAAAGTCTCTGAACCTCATTTTTTCCAGTCTCTCTGTCTGGTATGTATTGTCATGTGTAGTTATAGCAGTGTATAGGGAGTAGTACCACTTAGTAGTATCACTTTTTCTGAGTGTAATGTGTTAATAACAATATAGGAGAAGCTGAAACGTATTCATCTTGTCAATAGTAGTTTGTGTTGGGTTTTATTGGTGTGTATCATTTAGTGTTTATAACATGTGCAGTATGTGGAGATTAGGAATTGTTGAAACACTGGTTACATAGTAACAGCGAGTTAGAGCTGTGCTGTAATTACATGGAAAAACTTTACAATGCGGTTCTAAACATCAACATCATGTTATTGTAATATGTTATGTATTCATGAACATTGAACAACATTCTTAAAGTATTTTATTAATCCACATTTATGTTAAGTTCTACCTATAGGAATAGATTAGTGAGTTGAAGAATTTAATATTTCTGAATAGTATGAACAAACATGAATAACAATGCTCAGTAGTAGATTTGTAAACTAGATTTGTAAACACATTAAACTAGATAAATAAATGCTTTTTATTGCCAGCAAAAGTTAGATGGGAAAGTACTTTTTTTAATCCTAAATTCTTGAAGTTCATATCAAGTCATTTTTTTGTATAACAATAATTCAGCAGCAAGCTGTTTAATGCCTGGTTTTCTTTCTTTGCGATACACTGTGATCTGACTTCAAAGTTAACCACGCTCATTGGCCAGCTTTTGAACTCGACAGATAAAATAGAGAGCCAGCAGAAACGAGTACATCAGTCAGAAAAAGCTCTTGACTGTATGACATCTACGGTGTTGATATTGGAGATCATGCGTTGATTATTCACAGGTCTGGATGTGTTTGAGCACTTTCTTGTATTGAGCTGTATTAGTAATGCTTTGATCTGAGGCGGTTCTGTTCTGTTCTGTCTTCCTTGGCTTTATGCTGTCACCCCCTCTTTCCAACCAAACCATATCAAGTGTCTCTTTCAAAGGAGTATTGTGTTGGTCAGAGCCTGCTCACTTCTAGCCAATCCTGGTCCCTCTCCTCACTTGCTTCAATCACGGTCAGCCTGGAGAATGACTGAACATCGAGAGTCCCACCCACTTTTTTGGTTATTAAATACATAGATTTGGAAGTGGATCAAAACTTGGGATATCTGCTGGAAAAACTGATTGCATTGCAAGTTTGTCTTTCGCTTCGAGTTAAACATGATTGTCATGTGACGGTGGAACTGGTGGCACTGAAAGTAAGCTTGAGTTAACTTATAATTTGTCTTGCTAACTGCACCTGAAAAAAATGCATTTAGAAAATATTCACTACCTTATTTTTGTTACATTATTGTAGCAAGGTTATTGATAATGTGATCATCAATAAAAAAAGGAAAGAGTCATCTTAACTGAGGTATTGATTTGTGTTTGTTTATGCTGTAAATGGTAAGTGAGAGTATTTACGGGGCTACACAATGGACCATCCAGACACGAATGTATCTGTCTCCAAATCAATAGCCATATCGTCCCCTTGGAATTATAAGGTTCTATCTGACATTTTTGTCAAAATTGAGTTTTTCACATATTCTTATTCTGTGACAATTTATTTACATTATGTGATGTTTTATTTTAAGTTGTGTACATTTTTGGACTTTTTATTGAAAAAACAAAAAGGTTCTATCTACAGAAGTCTATGGAACACAAAAACTTTAAAACTCAAGATCTCAAAACTACTCAGAACGCAGATAGAACCTTATAATTCCAAGGGGACGAAATCCTGTTTAATTTTCTCATGCTGTTTATTTTCAGTAGGTTTAGAAGCCACTTGTGGACAATGTCAGTGTCTTAACTGTAGAGGACATGCAATAATTCCCTATCTGTGTAGAATGAGGAAACAGATTCTTTGAGATAAAGTCTTTGGATGACTTGATTAGCATAGTACCAAATGCACAAATAAATGGATTTAAGAAAACTTTAATTAACAAAAAGTATGTGTTGTTATACTCTCTCTTCAGTAGATTCTAGTCAGTGCTTCTTGACTGTAATATAAACTCAACCTTTGGCTATTGTACTGTAGTTGCTAGGAGACAAACTGATTTGAGTTGAAGTGCATGTGAAGCAGATGTTATTGTGTATGAATAAATCGATCTGTCAGAGCCCATAACACCTTGACACACATTAGCAACACTAAAACACCATAATCTCTTTAACCTTTAACTTGGCCTTTACTGTAGGTCGCTTGAAGTAATCTGATGTGATGAGCTCCACAAGCACAAGCCATCAAAACAACAGAAACTAAGAATAAAAGTGTTTCTCCTTGATAGATTTCCATCACGTCTTTTAGATCAGGACCATTTCTTCTCCTTTTGTTAAATATTGAACTATTTTCTAATTGATTGTAATACAAGTAATAATGTTTATAGTAAAAAGTGTACTATATATTTGTCTGTATTTTTTCAGTCTGACAGCACAAAATTAAGAGTGGACTGTTGATCCTGTGAACGATGGATGAAGATCTGAAAAAGCCCAATCCTCAAAATGGGAGCATCTCAGGGGTTTTGGATGACAAAAAGCCCGATCAGCCAAAAGCAGCAGCTCTGGAGAAGAATGTGAGTTTGAGAATATTTTGAGTAGCAGACTTCTGTGGCTCCCACTAAGTTTGACTATTCACATGTAAATTTGCATGAATAAGGACACGGAAGGTCATATTACTGAAAATAGCTTTAGCTTATATTCAGAAAAAAACTTCAAGCTTCAAGTTACCTTTAATAAAAGTGTATAGAGATCATGTAGAGCATTAAATTAGGGATGCTCAGATATTTATATTCTGGTTGATATGCTGAATTATTATCTGTTACTGTTGATAACCAATTAAATGGCAATTCTATGTAAAATAAACACTAAAAACTAAAATCAATCACTTTAGATGTTACAAATTAATTTAGACATACATTAACATAATGAAAAGAATGCTGCATGAACCAAACAACTTGTGCCAAATCATTGAACTCTCTGAATATCATCAGTTAGGTTAAAGGGGTAATATGATGTTGCTAAAACTAACATTATTTTGTGTATTTGTGTTTATTATATATATATATACATACACACACAGTTCTGAGAGCCTTTTCCAGTTGTGTAATATTCTAGTGATAACAGAACTCTAACCATTTTACCGTTTGTATCACTCCACTTGTAGTATTTCTCATAGCGAGTGTCACAGAGGATGCCCAAATTCACTACAATTTTATAAATAATTCTGATTTGTGTCAAATAATGCCAATTTTAAATATTAACTTTAATGGCAAAGCTAACCTGAAGGTACAAAATAGATGAAATTAACATTAATAAAAATTATCATATGTGGTATTGATATATGCATCCCTAATTTTTATATCAAAATTATTCAATTACTATACATTATCAATGAAACCAACAGCCTTTAACTTGCATGTCTCAGGTGGGTCTCTTAAGTGGCATCTGTCTGATAGTGGGAACAATGATCGGCTCGGGGATCTTCATTTCTCCCAAAGCGGTTCTGGAGGGGACTGGAGCAGTGGGTCCGTGTCTGTGTGTGTGGGCAGCGTGTGGAGTGCTGGCTACGATGGGTCAGTATACGCACGACAGACACATTATCTAGAAGGCTTCACAAAAGCCTTGTTGATAAGCCTGATATACCCTCATAACAAAGATAAACGAGTGAGATTAAGTATTGTCACCTCATGTATCGTGTCATATTTGTTTTGGCTGTTTGATAATCTCTCCATATGATGTAACAATAAGATTAATTGTTTCTTAAAACAAAATACAATCTTTTTGTAATACAGTCATTTATGTCCAAAGGTTGCTGTTTTGTTAATTGCTGCTATATTTTATTGTGTTTTATTAACACTTTACGATAAGGTTCAGTTCATTAACAGTAGTTAGTGCATAGGGTATCAGAAACAATGAACAGGATTTTTACAACATGTATTTAGGTTCATTTTCAAGTACACTGCTGTTCAATGTTAATTCATTTTTGTAAAAATAAATAAAGTCATAAATACATACTAAAATTAATTTATGAAAGTTTAAATTTTAAGTAGTATATTTAAAAATATAGAAGATTGTTAGTTCAGATGTATTAAATAACGTTAGCATACCGAACCTTTTTTTTCCATCCTTTCAGTTGTTTTACTCAATTATGTGTTCCAAATTTTTACATCTAAATCTTTATTTTATCCTGCACTTTCTGCTGAGATTAAAGTTGGACAAAGTCAAGGAGGTTAGTCAGATATGTTCACTCACTCAGAAACCCTCAGTCGGTTGTTTTAAGTCACATAATGTTTGAGAAAATTCACCGATATCCTCTTTAGTTTAATACAGACTCTGCCTGCAGAAGACCTTTCAGTAACGGACTCATTGACCTCAGCTTGAACACTGAGAAACTAAGAGGTTTGCATGTGCATGTGCGTGCAGGGGCCCTCTGCTATGCTGAACTAGGCACAATGATCGTCAAGTCTGGTGGAGAGTATCCGTACCTGATGGAGGGTTTTGGGCCAGTGCCTGCATACCTATATTCCTGGAGCACGATCATCGTGTTAAAGCCTTCGTCATTTGCCATCATCGCCCTGAGTTGTGCCGAGTACGCCTCCACTCCGTTTTACCCAGGGTGCACTCCTCCTCAAGTGGTCACCAAGTGCTTGGCTGCAGCTTGTATCTGTACGTACAGGTCTAGGCTCTTTTTATGTCCAAATGACGTTATACTGGACTCAACTGTTGTCTGTTCTCTCCATCAGTAATAATTACAGTCATCAACTGTCTGAGTGTGAAGCTGGCCTACAGAGTGCAGAACTTTTTCACAGCAGCCAAACTCTTGATTATTGTCGTCATCGTGGTTTCAGGCATCGTCCTGCTGGCTCAAGGTACCTCTTTTACCCAATCTGATAATCTCAAAGATCTGGTATCTCATCCGTCTTTATGACTCTTATCTTACATTCGTTTTTATTGACACCTGACTTACATGACAGATTAGTATTTTAGCATTCAATGAAATGGAATGAGATCAAATACATCTTGGTATAGATAAAGAAATTATTTTTTATTGTGTTGTGAAAGATGACGTCGTAGATTATGGCCAGAGATAACTGTAGATGCGTTTAGATAGATAAGGTGACCTCTGTAAATGTTCAGTGGAAGATCAATAAAATTTATCTTTTTATTGTTATAATTGTTTTTTAGGCAATACTCAGAATCTCAAAGACCCATTTGCAGGGGCAACAACATCATTTGGAGCAATTGGCCTTGCATTTTACAACGGACTATGGGCTTATGATGGATGGTAAATTATTGATGAGCTCATATAATGTTGCATATGAGGTGAATGTGTAAATCTTTTTGTAACACAGTTTCTTCCGAGTCAACATTCTAGTGAGCTTTCAGCCCTGGGAATCATTCACGCAATCTAATGATTTCTCTGTTAAAGCAACATCTGATAAGAGTGGATTTTCAGCACATGTGAGATATGGGCTGAAATGGGAAAAAGGAAGTAAATGCTTTTCGAAACTTCAATGCAGTAGGATCTTTCTTTCTTTTTTTTAGTTGCCTGGACTTTCACCAGATCATTCTCAATCCAGAGCTCTTTCGTTCTGAGAGAAGCATGCACAAGTCTAGAAGTCAGCTTCAGTTAACTACTGCAGTTCATTTAAAAGTTATTTTGTCTTTTTCATAGGAATCAGCTTAACTTCATAACAGAAGAGCTGAAAAATCCATACAGGTGAGAGTGAAATTAAACTTGCCATTTTATTTCTATTTTTCCAAATCATATGAAAATTGTACATGTGCGTGTAAGTTTTCCCCCATTATGTGTTTCAGTGTTAGCCATGAAGTCTTATTGCGTTGCTTTCTCTCTTTTTTGAACAGAAACCTTCCCCTGGCAATAATTATTGGGATTCCCCTGGTAACTGTGTGCTATATATTTGTCAACATTGCATATTTCAGTGTCATGACCCCTAATGAACTTCTGCAGTCTCCTGCCGTTGCTGTGGTGAGTGTGCATTATACTCAGAGTCACAGGCTGTGTCTGAGCAGTCATTTCTTTTGAATAAGTAATAACTCGGCAATGGCTGAAAAAGTATGTTCTATATAGTTTGAATGTGTATTATGAATGCTATCTGGATGTACTACATTGGCCATGTTGTTGAACATTATCATGTGAGCTACTAGCGTCAGTTATGTTTCTTATATATGTCCACATGGGATAGTCATTTGTCCATTGTATGCGCACTTCAGATTAGAAGTAGTAAGTCATCTGGGTTCTTTTTGCCACCTAACTGCATGTGGACATACTAATCTTTTTAAATACAATTTTTTTTTACAAAAAATACAAAAATGTTTGCCTAATGTATAGTAGGAAATTATGCAATTTTGAATAGAGTCACTGTTGTGGTTATTAATAAGAGAAACAAAGCTTTTCGAAACTTGGAATCAAATGAACCCATTGCCTCACAAAATTATTCACTATTTAGAAATGCTCAAAATGCCACACGCTCGGGACACCTGCTGGTCAGGATGTTGTAAAAGCACTGAAAAGTTAGATCAAACATGCATATGTGTTATTTTATTAATTTGTAAAACTTGTTTTGTTTATGGAGAGCTTGGTCAATAAGAGACTAATAACTACAACTTTTCCCTTTCATTAAACAAATGCCTCATCAAAAAGTCTAAAAATGTATGAAATTGATCCAGGATCAGGTCAAAACCACGCAGACACTGTTTCAAGGATCCTTAGCAGGGCACCGTTGAAATTTCAAAACATTTTGAAATGGCCTATGTTACTTAAATCCCATGACACCATATTCTGATACTCGGTCCAAATCAATTGTTCAAAACAAATGATTCACAAAGGTTTCGAAGCTTCAGAAAGCAGTGTTTCAGAAGCAATCACTAGTTCCCACAACCAAGGAAAACCTAATACCCATATATATATTTTTCCTAGCTGTGCTTAATTCTATAAATTGCAAAAAGCCAAATAATAGCTTTTTGCAAGAAATTTATTTTTAAAACCATTACACTAATCATAAACAATTGGATGTCATCGCAGAAATTCACTGGTCAGTGGATTTTAAGAATTAAATTAAATGTCAGTTTTTTTTTTAAGTTTTCAGTTTACATACTTTTTATGTAACATGATCCTTGGGTTGTATTTTAATAAATCATTGGTTACTTCACAGACCTTTGGTGACAGAGTGCTGTACCCATTATCATGGATTGTGCCTTTATTTGTGGTGTTTTCCACTTTTGGTGCAGCCAACGGGAGCTGTTTCACCGCAGGCAGGTTAGGAAATTCAGCTGTTTTAAAGAAGTTTGCACAATGGAAAATGGGACTGGAATCTCAATGTCTGTTGTGTCTGTGTGTATATGTTAGGTTGACATATGTGGCAGGACGGGAGGGCCACATGGTTAGGATCATGTCCTACATTAGTTTGAAACGTTACACACCTTCTCCAGCTCTAATGTTTAATGTAAGTCACATGTAATATTATATTCTCAACACTATTAAATCAAATGTATGACAACAGTTTTAAGCACCTTAACAATATTGAAGTTTTATGATTAAGTATTTGTTCTTTGTAGTGCATCGTGTCAATCATCTACATCATGCCTGCAGACATAAACACTCTGATCAATTACTTCAGTTTTGCTCAGTGGGCTTTCTATGGACTCACATGTCTTGCGCTCATTGTTATGCGATTCACCAGGAAGGAGCTCAAGAGACCTGTCAAGGTTAGAGTGACACCTCTTCATGTGGATGAATTCAAAAACTTTTGCATTTTGCACAGAATTTGCATTCAGATGTAATCATTTAGCAGATGCTATTATCCAAAGCGACATGCAAATTTTCTAAATTACGAACATTAAAAGCTTTTTGTGATATGACCCAATAATTTTTCAAGAAGAAGCTAGAATGAAAATATTTAAAAATATATCTTTTGTTTATATAATATGTAATATGTAATATTGTAAAATGGCTACCCGACATAAAAATGTTTGTTTTTGTTTCTCTCAGGTGCCGATAGTCATTCCTGGCTTGGTGTTGATTGTGTCCTGTTATCTGGTTCTTGCTCCCATCATAGACAAGCCTGAGTGGGAATACCTGTACTGCACAATATTCATAGTCGGTGGTCTTCTCTTATATGTACCCTTCATTTACTACAAATTCAACTGGACTCGCCACATCATGAGTAAGTAGCTGGAAATGACACAATTATTTATTTTTTTATTTATTTTTAACTCTCTATTATCCTAAAAACCTGGTCACCCTACTTTTAAGGTTGTTTTTAGTGGATGTTCACTAGTACCAAACATATGTAGTATAATTAAACAGCATCTCTTTCCTTGTTGAACACCAAATCCTTAAACTTGAGCCGTGACTCTTCCAGGGCCACTCACCATGCACCTTCAGCTGCTACTGGAAGTCGTTCCACCTGAAAAGACTGAGTGACAGATATCACACTGGAAGAGCCACAGATGGACTAACCAGTGGACCACACACTGATCCATGGAAATGTGGATAAAGGATCCTTAAAGGAAACATGGCTGCACATGGACAGTTTTTTTATTTTATTATTATTTCTTATGCCTGACCAGCCATTGTTTTACAAGTCTTTCCTGGGTCACAGGGATCTGTTAAAGAATAACACAACATTCCATCAATCTCCGTAATTTTGGAATACTTCCACTTTATCTAACTTATAATTGTGTGTTATATGCAAGTTTGTTGTACAGAATAGCACTAATATTTTATTCAAGTTTACTGAACTGGAATGTATGAACTACAAAGAAATTATCCACAGTAAAATGATGTTTCCTTGAATGCTAAACAGTTGTTTTCAAACAATGACTTTAGGACAACCCAGTGTATGAATAGACTCAGACTCATAAAATCACAGCAGATTAAGAATTGTGGTAATGTAAATCCTTAAGTAGCCTATTAAAGAGCTACTTGTAGTGCAACAGTAGTGTTCTGGAATTAAAAATCCCATTAATTTTCTCCATATATAAGGGAATTATTCAAACAGTCTTGTGGAATTCTGTTGCACTCTATACCTTAGAGATGCTTATAAATTAGATATTTCAACATTTTAACTCTTTACTATGTATTTTCATTTCAATCAATGGCTATTAAAGTTGGACATTACTCGGGTCACTTTTAATTGCCAGACTGGTCATGTAATACCTGTTATGTTTGTCAGTGCTTATTGGGATGGACTTATTTATTTGTGACCATGGAATAAGGATTGTTTTAGGTACTGTTGGACTTGGTTGAAATCATAAATCAATATTTTCAAATTATTCTAGCATACATTTCTTCTATGAGACAAACATAAAAAGTTCTTAATTTAAAGGGGTCCTATTATGCTCTTTTACAAAGTCTTAATTTTGTTTTGGGGGTGTAACTACAGTAGAACATGCTCTCATGCTTGGCGGTTCGAATACATTATTTTTTCACACAGTTTACATTATTATTTTAACCCCAGTCTGACACAAACAGCTCGATTAGTTATGTTTTGATGAACATTTTCAGATGCTTTCTGAAAAATGAAATATGTTGTGATTGATTAGCTGACCGAGTACATTGTGATTGGCGAACAACTTAAGACAGTGTTTCAGTATCGCCCTGCCCCTTGCTAAAGCAGCAAGTTCTGAAAGGTAAACGCTTTCTTGAATTCCTTTAATGGGCAGCCTTTACTTAAACTCATTCATCTCCATAGGGGAGAGAAAGATTGCAGAAAGACTAAAAACTTAAAAATATGACAACTAGTCTAGTCACGTTATCTAACAACAAATATAGCATAACTGCCTATTATCTAAAACTAAAATACTACTACTGGCCAGATTTCCGAGAGGTAAACTAAAGGCAAAAACTGCTGTAATTTCCTCAGCTTTTTGGCCAGTGTGTTTGAGAAGCACTGAAATGAATGGGCTTCGATAATTCTGCATTACTTATGCCGCGTTCCAGGCAACCCGTAATCCGTGTTTTACCAACATTAAATCCGTGAAAGTGCACTGGAACAGCAGTCAAACCCGAGACTTCCCACCTGTGAACTCATACTAGATCGATGTACTCCCAGTTCCGAGTTCTGGTGTCACACAGTAGTGCTGTAGCTATTGAATATTTTAGTAATCGAGTATTCTACCAAAAATTCCATTGATAAACAAGTAATCGGATAAAGTTTGTTTTTGCTTAATTATAGTGCAATATTAATTATGCAAGAGAATTTTTTTTTTTAAATGCATAGAATGCAATGCATACATCAAAAATAAACCTTGAATTATTAAACATTGTTTCTCTGTCTGTACTTGTACTGTGAACAATAACAATAAAATGACAGATGAATTAAGTTCATTTAAGTGCCATTCAGTTGGGGTTTTAAATAAAGCATTTTCTGAGATGCACATTATACATTAAACACATAAAACATTAATTAAATTTATCTTTTTTGTAAACAAAGGGGATTTACTATAAAAAATAAAAATGGAAGTAATGTTGTGTGATTAAACCTTAAAACATTTTTTTTTTTTTAGTAGTAGGCTATGTACATTCTTCTGAACAATAGTCTTTAACAGGACTTTTATTTTGACGGGTTGACGTACCTTTTCAGTTTTGTGTATGTGATGTGACGCTAGTTTTACTCAAATCAAACAGTCAAATGCTTATGACGTGACTGTCAGAGCAGTTCTGGAGATGTTGTTCATGTGTTCACGTCCTTATTCTGAAATCACCGCGAGCGTCACGCGCGCTTCAGTGTGTGTGATAAAGGAAGTCGATCTTCTGCACCATTCATTAACAGAGACAAGCAGAACATGCAGGATCCATATTTAAAGAGACTGTTCTGGCTTAATATTTACAGATATAACCGTATTTTTCGGACTATAATTCACACTTTTTTTCAGGGTTTGGCTGGTCCTGCGACTTATTGTCAGGTGCGACTTATTTATCAAAATTAATTTGACATGAACCGAGAGAAATGAACCAAGAGAAAACATTACCATCTCCAGCCGTGAGAGGGCGCTCTATGCTGCTCAGTGCTCCTGTAGTCTACACTAAGGAGCATATAGCGCCCTCTCGCGGCTGTAGACGCTAATGTTTTCTCTTGGTTCTTGGTTCTCTAAATAAATGCGACTTATAGTCCAGTGCATGGCCGCGGGAAGTGGGGGTGCTGGGGGTGCTGCAGCACCCCCTAGTGACGAGAGGGAGATAAAAAAAATGTAGGCCTATTAAAATATTTGTAACGCGCTTGTAACATTTATTTTTTTTGGCAACAAGTGTGGGATCAGCTTTGACTAGCCAAGCAATTGTAAGTAGTACACTATAGTATTTTTTTAAGGTGGTGGAGATGGAGATGGAGAGTATTATTTCGTTCGTGTGTTCTTTGTGTAATGGTTGTGGAGAACTGTTAAATAACGTTTAAATAGTAGGGCTGGGTATCGATTCAGATGTTCCAGATCGATTCGATTTCGATTCACAAGCTCTCAAATCGATTCTATTTCGATCCTCGATTCGATTTCGATTTTCGATTCGATTTTCTATTAGAGATGTAATCGGGCCTTAAAATATAAGCCCGACACGCCCCGAGCCGACACGTACATTTTGATTGACAGCTTTTTAAGAGCCCGAACCCATTTACAACCCGACAGTATTCAAATGTAAGCAGCACACAGCTCTTTTGCCTTTTGTCAGGAATGAGTCATTTATACATAATTTAACATAATTTATACATGACTAACGTAATAGGCCACTTTGAAGTTTGAACAAAGAAATAAAATAAGTCCTCTGTAACATCGTAACATCTCAGCACTCTATAAATAGCCGTAAGGTATAGGCTCATTTAGCATATAAATAGGCCAACGCACCAATAAAAACAAGTCTTTCTTAAAAAATTTAATTAAGATAAATTATAAATTAAGATGGGTATTTGGCAATAACGAAATGAATTAAGATAAAGGCTCTGCCGGATTTGCTTCGCCATAGCAGCTGACATAATAAAATAATAATGCCAACATTAGCTTATATAGCCTACTCTGTCTACATTATGCATTTAAGACTCAAGTAATATTTAGTTATTATTTGAAAAACATTTACTCACCAAGATTAGGTAAGGCCTAAGTGTTTATGTGGAGGAAAATGATTGAATCCACTGTAGATGGCTTCAGCGCGCTCCTGCGCTCACTGATGGTGCGTCATTATTCACTCTTTATTCTCATTATAAACAAGGTCAAAACTTTTCCAAACCTCAGACTTTGCTTTAGTTGCTGGTGCTACCAAAACGTAATCGTCAGAAGCAAGCCTCCGTTTCAGCTACTCAGCATACATTTTCGCATATTTCTCGCGCTAATCGAAACATTACATGACCGCTCATTTACCGCACAAGCCCGAGCCCGGCACGATTAGTTCGATTGGCAATGGGATTCTTCACACTGCCTGAACATGTGCAATTGTGCTTTTGAAGACAACTGACCACGCGCACCTGTCCGCGCGGTTGTCTGCTCAGACTCGGTACACACTCTCCGATGGCGATGTTTACATCAAGCCTGCATAGCGGTCCATAGCGGACTCGAGGACGCAGAAAGTATAAGAGGCTTTAAGATGCACTCTGTAAGACGCGAACGGGAGCAAGAACTGACGCACATTGCAGAAAATGGAACCACTGCTTTAAACTGAATGAATGAATGATAGGTTCGTTGGTAACATCGCACAAGGCACATAAGAGGGTGACATCTAGTGGAGGAGATTTGTAATTAGATTAATGCTAAGCTTACATTCAATGTATGCGGAAATAAATACGGAAAAAAAATCGATTCATGGCCTTTGAGAATCGATTTTGAATCGACCACATTTTAAAAAACGATTAATCGAAAAATCTATTTTTTACCCAGCCCTATTAAATAGTCGGAGATTCCTTGTGGTTTGTGTAAAAAGGTTGGAGATGGAGACAGAAAGCTTTATACTGTGCGTGTGTTCTTTGCGTAATGGATGTGGAGAACTGTTCAATAAACAAATTGCTTAAATAGTCAGAGATTATTTCCTTGTGGTGTGCGTAAAAAGATTTTGGAGTTAATAGAGTTGCATGTGACATAAACGTGCAGTGACTCAAGCCAGCTGACCAAATCGATTGCATTGTTTTAGCGTTATTGTGAAGTTTGATTAATATTATATTTTGTTGTAATATTATTTGTTGTATCTAAATGAGTTGCATGTATGTATAGGCTATCTGAAATTGTAATGAAAGTAATTATTTCGTTTTTTTCGATTATTAAACTATTATTTAAACTATTATTTCTGATTCTGATTCTGCTTCAGATTAATAGCGCATTGCGCAAATCTGAGAACTGATGTCTGTGTGTTTCAGACCCTGGCTGGCTGTGCACTGAAGTGTATATGACAATAAAGTAGTAAATCTCAATGTATATATTTTTAAAATGTATTTTAAATAGGCCTATAGGCTCATAGGTTTTTTGTAAAAAAAAAACAAAAAAAAAACAAATTCACAGCACCCCCTGTTCAAAATTACTTCCCGCGGCCCTGGTCCAGTGCGACTTATATATGTTTTTTTTCCTCGTAATGACGTATTTTTGCAAAGACCTATTTTTGATTCATTCATTCAAAATTTGGCAAATTCTGTGCCATTCCGCACAGCACACAGCATGCAAAACAGCTATGGCAGCCCCTACTGATAATATTGCCTATGGATGCAGTGTTTAGGAAAGTGGTACATGTTGAAAAATAGATTTTATGACTATGTAACGTTGCAATAAAATTTATAATCTAGCTACAATTCCTTGCGCTCAGGAAGTTTGACGTGACTTGCCTGGAATAGTACAAAGTCGTTAGTCTTGGTTTGAAATAGTGACTTACGGGCTCAAAAACCTGCCTGGAATGCAGCATTAGTTCCAGTGGAAGCCTATGGGAGTTGCACAACTGCTAGTTATAACCATGACTCCAATTCGAATTTCCATATTTTAATGATATTCTAATGCGCCCCTTTGTGACATCACAAAAACCCGGAAACAACGCTGTAGTCCAAACAAGCTGTTCCTTGTGGTTCTTGAAAAGGGATTTAAAAAATAAATAAATAAATATCTCCCTTTGGGGTGGATTTTGAAATTCTTTATCTGAACTTTTTTTGTCCAAACATACCCACTACACACTGACTAAAATTTAAAAAAAAGTGAAAAAGCATAATAGGACCCTTTAAGAATGTGGCAAAGTTATGAAAATCAAGCGTTCATCCCTTGCCATAGATGGCGCCTATCACCAAATACAGACTAAATGCACTGTTATTTTCTCTGTGCTGTCCATCAAGTTATGTCATGATTAGTTAGTTGACCGAAGTCTAAAGCTGCCGGGATAGGGCACTGGAGTAAGTGTGAGCATGTGAGCGAGGGCCAGGATGAACACTACGCTGAAACACTGGAGAGAGTCGGCGACGGTGATCCTGGCGGCCGGCCTGAGACACGCTCAGAGCTCGGACTCTCTTAAAACAGGTCTGGAGAAAGTCTCTGACACAGCGCACAGATCCGCCTTTGATTATCAAGTGCTGCTGCTGAAACGGAGCAGCAGCAGCGGCTTCATGCCCAGTGTCTATGTGTTTCCCGGGGGGCTGGTGGACTCGTCTGACTTCTCCAGCGAGTGGCAGGAGATCTTTCAATCCTTCACGAAAGCGCCCAACTACGGCATCGGAGTCGTGAAGCAGACTCCGGAAACCAGGCCACCCATTTTCGGCACTGACAGAGCGCAGCTGGGGTCCCCGATCCCCGGAGACGTGGCTTTCAGGATATGTGCGGTGAGGGAGACGTTTGAGGAGTCCGGTGTGCTCCTAGTGGTTCCCAAACACGAGGAAAGTGGCATTCGCGTGCGCACAAATGATGATCGGGACAGTGACCCCCAGCCAGCCCTCACCACACTGAGCGGACTGTGGGACAGAGACGTGCTGTCCAAGTGGAGGTCTCTGGTTATTGGTGACTCGGCGAATTTTATTAAGATGTGCAAGGAGCTGCAGTGTCTGCCCAATATCTGGGCTCTACACGAGTGGGGCAACTGGCTGACCCCCATAGGCATGCAGGACAAACAGAGGCGCTACGACACGGCCTTCTACATCTGCTGTCTGCGCGACACGCCTCACACGCTTCACGACGAGAAGGAAATAGTTCATTTCAAGGTGCGTTTTGAACTGTAATTTGCATTCGCAACCAATTTGTATCCAGCTGGCGAAATAATTTGGACTTTTCTGTTGACGAAGTGCTGCTTATTTCTTGGAGCTCATTAATATTCATGAGGCTAGCGCTCATTCGCTAGCTATAGCAGCGCCCACTTGACGCAAGTGGCAAAACCTCATTATTATTCATTCAAATGTATGTTTTTTAATAGTAGCTTTTAAGTCATTCAGTCTCATGCTAACTACTACCAATTATGCTTAACTTTTGGTAAATACACTGCCTCGTTTCTTAGTGGTCGAGTCCCTCTGAGGCGCTGCACAGCTACAAATCAAAGGAGCTCTTGCTCGCTCCTCCTCAGGTCTACGAGCTTGGACGGATGTGCCATTGTCCATCTCTTACAGATCTCCATCGCTTTGCCTGGCAGAGGTCTTTGGAGGGTTGCGAACAGTGGCTGCCTCTTCACCTCGTGGCGCCTGACTGCTTTGCAAGCATTTTACCAGGTAATTATGTCAGGTCATAAATTAATAGACATTTCTGCTAATTACCGCCTGTTTATCAAACCGAATTTCCCTTCATTAATACACAGGGGACGCTCTGTACCCGGAAAAAGTGGACCCTTCTGGAAAGAGCGGCGGCGTGATAAAGACTGAGAAAAGTCTTGAAGAGTTCCTGCAGGACAGTGCAAACCTGCACCGTTTTGTCGGTCAGGATCCATATTCAGTAACTGTCCAAATAAACATCACACCCAAGTATAACCACCTGTCCCCTCTCTGTGGTAAAGATGTGGACAACCCCTCCAAAAACCATAGTAAACTCTGACACTTACCTGCCAAACAGTTGCAGGACTAATGGACATCAAAGGTTTTTTATTTTTAATCAGCTCATTTTTACTTACTGATAAGGCACTTTAGCTCTTCAGTGTAGTTCAACATATGGCCTCCCGAACTTCTGTCATATACAAATCATAAACGGTGACTACATTGTTGATGTGACAACTGCTGGTACCATGATTAAAAAAAAAAACCTTCTGAAGTGCATAAAAAAGACTAATGTGTAAAGTTTGTATTGTCACAGTTCTTCATTAATGTAATAATTCAGATGAGGCAGTAAAGGGTATGACACTTTCAGTTGCTTTCATTTGTTGAAAGTGCTCAACTTTAAGCTTTTTGAGTTTGCTGAATACAGGACTGTGTACAAAAATTGCATTTATCGGATTGGTTTATGGCTAGCATATATAACCAACCAATAACAACAAATCTGGCTGTAGCAGCAGCTGTTGCAATTTTTTGTAGTACTGGCTAAGATAAATGATTTAAATCTAAGTGAAGTACAATGAGTAGTAAATCAAGTGTTTTAATTAAAACTGAAGCATGATGTGCATTTCTGCCATCTTTAAATTCAGATAAAAAAATAATTCAGACAATGTGTGAATGTTTTCAAAACGGTTTAATCATACATAAACTAAAGATAAACTACCAGATGACAGCTTCATGGGTGTCCATTTTGCTATATTTCTGTAGACAGTAGCATGAAATCCTTAACCAACCTTATACAGCACATTTATTTCAGACATTTAATAAATTCTGCACTCTCTACACTTCCAATGACAACCACACAACTTAAACGACAAAACAACTAAAAAACATCTTAATTCAGTTAAAGGCTGTTTTGTGGAGTTGATTTTTGTTTGCATTTTGGTTACTTTGTACAGGTTGACGTTTGGTCATGGTGTTATGGTCTACATGCTTCTACTTACTGGGATCTACATTATGAAACGACTGAAGTAGAAAAGGCAAATTCTGTACAAATCTCAAATGTTAAATACAATCACTCTCTGTACCAGTAATGACAAACATCCCACAGGAAAGTTTCTCAGAGTACATTTAAACTCACAAAACAGCAGCTTAAAATCTAGAAAACAACCACCTCAACCCCCAAATTATACAGCTTAAAAAAAAAAAAATCCAAATGTAGCTCTTCATTTGTGGAGATATGCCTTTAAACTAAAGGCTAAGAGGGCAAAGCTGCAGTTGAGCTCTACCAATCAGTCCAGACCTTCACAACTTATACAGATGTCAGAATGGGAAAGGAAAAATAAAAATGCTTGCAAGCTTTGTAAAACAGACTAACTTTAGGTTGTAACATTTTCATTAACTGAACAACATCAAGAAGAGCATGTGTTTTAGCTGTTGTAGGCACAATTTATCTCAAAGGACTCATTTGAAACCCACTTCAATTTTTAGAACAATACATTGTTAAAATTCATTTTAACCCATAACCTGAACACACACTTAAACCATCAAAATGAGACCACGTCATTGCAGCAGTAAAGATTACATACTATAAATGTAACCAATAGCAACATGCACAACTTTTGGCACCACTTTATTTATCTTGACTTTTTGAAACAGAACTAGATCACATTTTGCTGAGGATTCCAGTGCACTTACAAAAAAAGAAAAAAAGAAAAAACATGCATGCTTAAGATTTATCTGTGACAAGAAAATACCACTCTGCTCATTCTATGCTTTGACTAATCCTGATTTTCACACAATAAGGAAATAAAAAAAAACATGAGCCTGTGTTGGCTTGACACACAAAGAAGAAAAAGGCAATTCAAGTGTCTATTGTAATGTCACTCTGTTAATAGAAACTCCCAAAATTACATCATGCCAACTAACCGAACACAAATGTACAAAGTTTATTCTCGATTTCATCAAAATGTGACAAAAACATCCTCTAAAAGGTTTAGAACTAACAAGTGAGAGAAAGAGGGAAACACACCCACACTCGAACACACAAAAGTGATTCTATAAAACTGAATGGCTGCTTTGAGAAGAACAACAAAAATCAAAAAGGAGTACAATTAGAAGCGCTAGGAAGACTGCTGGAAAATTATTTAAAAAACAAATCGATAAACAACGAAATCTGAAAAAAAAAAAGAAAAAAAAAGCTTCTGCAAAAATCTAGTGGTTATGTTTTTATGTTCTAGAAAAATAGACTCTTTGCTCAGAACAATTTTCATGAAACTTTTTACAATTTAAGCAGTCTTTCTAACGCTCCCTATTGGCAGCGCAAATGAACGTCACACGAAGAAACAAACAAAAGTAACCAATAAGCGTCAAAAGTTAACAAAGGTCAGGGTGAAATTTCAAGCGCCAGAGAAGCGAAGAGGATAACGGACTGGACGATGAACTTTTGACGTCACATCGACATGCTAGGCAAACGATGACAAACGGGCACATCTAGAACAAAAACAAAACAAAACAAATAAACCTAGGTTAAAGCACAACGGAAAAAGGAGAGGGGATGAAAAAGAAAATCATGAATAATTATGTTTGCATGAGGAGGGGTCTTTCAAAGGTGCACACATCTAAACACAAAACATTGAATGCAACACAGGAAATGATGAAGAAAAGTGGGAAGAAAGAGGGAGAGATAAGCACCGTGCCAATAGTGAACAAGGGAAATAACATTAAACATCAACAACAACACAGAGACAACACAACCTGCCTACTACAGCCACGACAACATTTCAAATATTTCTCACAACCGCATTTTGATTTTAGACCAAGGGAAAGAGAGAGAAACAAAAAGAAAAATTGTGCTTCAATGTTTCAGCTCTTTCAGCGCAAGTCCTTTTATTTTGTGCTTCAATTTTGAATTGTGAGGGACTGTGGAATAATGCATATTTGGAGCTGCTCATATTGGTTCTCATTCACAAAACACCCGTCATGGGAAACACAAATGGATACAATTTAGCTACATTGAACTGTGTAGGACAACAACATGATGGGACAGAGAATCATCATTAAACGCATACAGAAATTTAAGACTCAATGTGTTTGGCACATTCGTGAAACGACCCTGCACTTGTGAGCTGTTTTAAGGCGCACAAATCCACAGAACTTTGCACAAATGCTAGGCAATCTGCTCCGGATAAAAAAAGGAACAAAACTAAGAAGAAAAAAAAATCTGCCTAAGAAACAAAAATCCCTGCCTAGAACAAGTTCACAAGAATCTTTGGATTGTTCAAAATGGTGATTTGTGTAGCACTCCCATTTTTCTACTTAATGGTTTTGTAATGCATGTAAATAATGTGTTTATTTGAACAGAGGCACAGATCAGGAAGTGGACATTTTCTGCACTAGCATCTAAGTGCTTCAAGAGGGGCTTCCCCACCTGGGTTCAGTCTAAAGTTTCTCTAACGTATGAAACAAACTGATACTGAGAGGTGTTTCCGCACTCGTTGAAAATGGATCATGAGGTTAACAAGAATTGGCTTCTTTGCAATAAATCTGCGAAAATAAAAAGCACTTAATAAATACAAGTGTGTCGAACAACGACGACAATAGTGAGGTAAATGTCAAAACAATAAAAGAAAATAGTCTCAAATATACAATTTTCACTAATTTCCACTCCGAGCTCAAGTTTTGTTGTGAGAGAATTAAACATGGACTTCTGATAACAACATTTCAGCATTCGTCTCTACACATGGAAATGATGTACTTAGTTTAGAGATATTACACGAAGTATAAACTATAGACTGAACGCTGGATTTGCTTCAAATTAAAAAAAATTATTTTGGATTTAAACGCCACTACAACTAGTGAAAAGGGCCACACATCCGTTGTTTAAACCATCAGTGAATATATCCACAAAACTTCACATTAGGATTCTACAAAAACACTGCTGAATCTGTTGAGTTGATTTTTTTTTTTGCTTTAATTCAGATAAATTATTTAGGCAATATTATAAAACCTCTATAAAAATAGAAAAGGCATAATAGTTAAGTAATTTACACTATCTGGATAACGTTTTCTTCTCGGTTGCCATAAAAACGATCTTACCTCATGACCCTGCTGGATTGGCATTAACATTTGATTAGGATTTGAACACTTATTTACTGCCATGATCAACCGAAGCTAGAAATACAAACTAGAACAGGTTTGCAGGACGAGTCTCCATACACCAGGGTACAAGAGACCACCTGCAAACACAGAGATAAAATACTTACTGAACACTAGGAAATTTCAGTTCAAATGATTCGGACAACTAAGCGGCAGCGATTGTAAACTTCCTTCCTTTCTTTTCTTGGCAGTATCGTCTCTCACTCTTCTCCAGAATGCAAATATTGCTAAAAGCTTCAACGCCAAGCTCCTCAATTGAGGCGTATTATAATGTATCAAATGACCATCAAAATAAAAAGTGTTGTAGATTGTGTCTTGGAAAAAGAATCGATACAAATGCCATTTTAAAACCATGTGTGCTACCACCATGTGGTTCTTCAGCAAAAAAAGGGTTAGGTTTTGTTTGAGGCTTTAAGAAAGGATTCGTGAATTGAAATGAAGCACTCGGTCACTTATTTCATACATATTGTTTAGAAATGTTCACATACCAGGCGAGCAGAAAATGGGCGAGAAGTGTTGGTCTGACAGAATGGGGAGAATGTCCTGAGAGTAAAGTGTAGCATCTCCTGCAAACTAGCAATACTTAATGATTAACCATCATCTATGAACCAACATGGGATATAATACCCTTGCTTAGTGTTTGTCTTTTTAGAAATGTAAAAATAAAATCAGAAAACACTGTTTTTAGCTGAGCACATAAAACAGACTTTGAAGCAATGTTACATCACCCTTATTGTAAAGACAGATACATTAAAAATAAATAAATAAATTAGTGAAATAAATACATGAATGAAATAAAAAGGCATCCATGAAAACGGAGTGCAGCCTGACCTTTCAGAGGCTCAAAACAATATTCAGGTGATTGATTGATTATCTTATGCACCGATGCAGCAAGCCTCCTTCGTTTTCTAGAAAGGCAGCATTGTAGGAGGCATCAGCATTACACTGTCTGAATGTACTACAAGAGTCTAGTGTAAACACAGGAGGACATCTACAGGGGCCAGACCGTGGTGATCAACAGTCTAAGGGACTGAAAGCAGTCACACAGGCTGGCTTTCATTGTGCAACATCATTTGACGCAAGATTTTTTACACAGCAAACTTGTAATATGGCACCAAAATAAAAATAAAGACTCAAGGGAAAATAAAAGATCAACAAAACAATTAGATATAGAAATGTGGAAAACAAAAATGAACTCTTTACTCCTTGGAACAAATTCTTAATTTGCATGTTGTCTTTGTTTTGAAGGTTAAGAGAGAAGATATGTAGGAAAGGCCAGAGAAGTAAAAGAAGGATTAGGAAAGGCGGCTGTTAAGGGTGGGTGGGGGCATTCTTAACTTTCCAACTTCACACTCCACTTACCAGAAAAACATTTTCAAACCAAGTCCATTTGAGAGTAAAATCACTCAGTATGGCTTGCTGTCATTTTTGGATCGTTTAAGTTGCACCTTCAGCCGCTTCATCCCAATCTGAAAACCGTTCATTGACTGAATGGCCGCCTGGGACGAAACTGGATTGTCGTAACTAACAAAGCCTGACACAAAACAAAACAAAAGAGCCAGACTCTAGTTACTCACTGCACAGAACACGCATCTAAAGCTTGCTTCGGATTTCAGAATTCTGAAATCAACACAAAACATGCACAATGTTTCTGGAACGGGGCTCAACTCACCAAAACACTTGCTAAGGTTGGTCTGTTTGTCAATAAAGACCTTGGCAGAGATAACATTGCCAAAAGGCATAAACATCTGCAGCAAATCCTGATCACCAAACTCTTGTGGCAGATGGTAGATGAACAAGTTTGCTCCTTCGGGGCCTTTAGAAAGACAGAGAGAAAACAGACAGAAACAAAGAAAGCTTTTGACTCTTAAAGCTTAGAGCGACCTTTTGATTTTCAATGAAGCCTCAACACTTCTCTTTGCCTAGTTAAAAGAACATTCTGTGCTAAATACCATGTAAGCATGCTGCTGATCACCACAGAAAATAATAAAGACATCCCTGAGTTGATAAAAACTGTCATATTGGAGGTTTGTAGTTTGTTAAACCATTTAAACTGAATTAATTAAAAACATGTTTATTGGCTGATTTGTAAAGTTCTGAAGGTCTGGTTAAACATTACCGACAAATTACTGTGGGCAAGTTTTGCTACAGACTTGAAATCATATCTGCAACTGTACATACAGATACATACACATGCACATAAAAAAAAAAAACTTTCTGAACTTTTATTCAGCAATTAAATCAGCAATTGATCAAACGTGAAAGAAACAACATTTATAATATAATTTATAATTTAGAAAATTAGCTTTAGAGCATTTTTTATATCAACAAAGATGAATGAAATCACATATCCTGGTTTCCACAAAAATAGAAACCCTTTGTTTTCAACACTGATAATGGCAAATGTTAAAGTAGCAGCATAAAAGCATCTTCCGGCAGGCTTGAAGTTGTTTTTTTTTTTTTTACATCACTGAATGCTCATTGAATTCATTGGCAGAGAGCTGCTGGTGTGGATCTCCGTTTACTTTTAAACAAACCAAAATGTAGAAAATGGGCATTGTGGACAGTGATGATTCTCTCTTACCCGCGCTCTGATTGGGACTTGCTGTTGCAGCATATTTAAAACAAGAATGAATCCTTAAGATGGTGATCACAAAAGCCACATCTATACACACACACACTGAAAAGCATCATGGGCCAACACATGCCCTAAGAACTCACCCTTCTAGCATAAACTAGCAGTTTTACTTTACACACAGACTGGCATTCTCCCAACCTTAAAAGCTACTCAAAGCTCAACAGATCTTTCATGTGCTCACCTTCCTTCTGGCTGCCAGCGGCACTAACGTTCTGCTGGGACAGTAAACTCTGACTGTAGAGGCTGGGCAGGGCGGCAGCGGCATATTGCTGGATCCCAGAATAGGCTGCTTGAGTCAGAGCCTCCATAGCACTGCCCGAGCCGTTCGAGAGACCTCCGCTGCCCAGACCACCATTCAGAGCAGCCATGCCTGCACACACAGAAACACAGCTCAGCATTCAGACACACACAGCTACTGATCGATACAGAGAAACCACATTCAGAGACAAGAGACGGAGTAGAAACAGAAACGAGGAAAAGAAAGTGGTCAGTGCTTAGAATTTGATGCAACTGGGGTCCAAAACCTACATTTAGAGGCATTTCAAAATATATAAAATCACATCATACTGGAACAGTAATGAAAAAAATATATATATATAATTAAGTATTTAAATGCAACAGCATGTCGACTTGTGACCTTTTTTGGTAATGTGCCTTGGCTGACCACTTGTGTTCACATCACCTGAGATGGAAATACCAATGGATATATAGGCTAATTATGCAATCTTTTAATAATCTTGATTTTATTCATTGGTGAAAATGCCAATAGATTTTCATCAGTTTTTTTCATTCAAAGCAAGTTTCTCATTTCCATTGGTAAAACATTGTCAACGAAATGAACACTGGTGTAAACAAGATATTAAGATACCATCTGACCTCATACATAAAAGAAAAAAAAAAAGCTCTCTTTTTCTTACTTGCTAGGGAGCTCATGTTGAGACCTGCTCCAGCGCTCGCAGCAAGAGACTGAAGAGCACCTAAAGACGCCATGGGGTTCACTGAAGAACTAGTACTGGAGGTGGGAGAGGAACCCGCTGTGTAGAGGAGAGAAAACAAGAACCAGCTCTGACACATTACTAAGCCAGTGTCAGAGATCAAATCACAAAAGACTTCTTTTTGAAGCAACCGATGGGAAATATCAAGACTAAGGGCACGTAGAATGATGCATGAGCAGCAAAAACATTTTACAATAAGGTTCCATTTGTTAAAGGATTAATTCACTTCCAAATTTAAACATTCATTTTTTGACTAAAAGAAAAACATGAACATCTCAGATGACATTTAAAAAAAATGCATGGTGCAGCCTCAATAATTGCTATTTGGTTAAAAAAAGAAAAGTAGTTGTTAACGGTCATGATACCGAATGCATTAACTATAGCCAAAGTATTGAACAAGTAACATTTGTTATTGACCAAAAACCTTACAAAGAGACAGATAAGGAGCAAAGGTAAGAACAGGAGGAGATTAAAAAGCGGGACCAACCCTTGTAGGCGTCCCAGGCAGATTGAGCGGGCTGTCCGGAGGGCGTACCTGAGCTGGTGAGGACGCTGAGAGGGGAGCTGGAGGTGGTCAGAGCACTGCTACCTGTGGGGGGGGCCTGCGTAGCACTTGCTGCTGCCGCCAATGCAGCCAGATTCTGCATGGCATTCAGACCTGCCACAGATAGCAGACCGCCCACATCAAAACTGCACCATTATCGCCAACACTCACATGCACAGCCTCCTTTCATTGCCCTCAACTGATTTTATAGACATGCAATATAACAGGTTTACAAGTGGCTAACTAACAGCAGACCGTGCTCTCTAACTGGTCTGAGCAGAGGACATCAGACTCTTACCTGACATTGGATGGAGATTGTTGAGTGCATTTCCAGAGGACGCAGACTGTTGTAGAAGCTGCAAATAAAGCTAGACATTACATCAAAACAGAGAACAGAGAGAGTCAGGACTGCATCCAGGACTGTGATGGAGAGGAGAGGAGAAGAGAGGAAAAGAAGAGGAGGTGGAGGCACAAGTAACAAGGCAACAAGGAGGGCAACAAGGCACAATAAAGACAAGCAGGAGCACATGTTGAGACAGAAACAAAGAGAATATATAAAAAAATAGGAGGGGACTGAGGAGAATTAGAAGGGAGAAAGATGATAGAAATAGTTTTCACAGCACACCCATGGAGCAGCACTAACACAATCAAACAGGGCTACACATCTATGTCGACCTACATGAGAAGTTGTTTTAGGAGTAGCCAATCATTAGCAATCAGGAAGGATTTTGAGAAGCCAAATTAAATGCAGCTAAATGATGGCCAAACACAGACCTGTAGCCCATGTGCTCAAACACAGCAGAACAACACAGCAACATTTTGAAGGCGAATTAGACTGATTAAAAGGCTCTGTTGGAATCTAAATAATATGCAAAAAATAATGCATTACAGTCTGAAAAAATATATAATAATCGTGTGCGATTATAACATAGTAGATGGCAGTATTGAATACTGGTTTTAACCATCATGAAACAGGAAAAAAAGATGAAGTCACGTAGCTACTGATGCTGCACTAATCATGATGGAGGAGATTACAGGCAAAAGTATACGGTTACATTTAAAAACTCTCTTCAGCTCCCTAAATTCAAGTTTTAAATGAGATTCATTGGCCAAGAGAGAGAAAACGCAAATAATGCTTATGAATTTGACTGAAAGCACGGTTTGTTTTTAAAAAAAAATTGCTACAGATATCACAATAATAATGTTACTGTGAATTCTTTTGGCCATGAAAATCATAGTGTAATTCTACTATGGTGACAGTCCTAAATGGAGCAAACACCAGCCCTCGTGTACTAAACACAAATGCTTTCATTCTGCAAGTGCTTTACACCGTTTATGTAATGGAGTTTAAATGTTTTAAACGGTCCTCAATATAGTCAAGGTTTCTACATGCACAGACCTCAGATGCACCAGGATCTGTCCTGTGTACTCACTGCAAGATACTGTGGCCCTAGTGAGTTGAGTCCAGTAAGATTTCCCCACATGGAGGCAGCATTGAGCTGTTGCATCTGTTGCTGCAGCTGTTGGGTCATACGTTTCTGTTCTTTATCCTTCTGCGTGTCTGCAAACTTTACCACAATGGGAGAAGAACAGCCCTGCGGGACACATGCAAACAGAAATTAAAATCCAGCACAGAATTTTATTAAAAAAAAATAAATGTAAGCAGCCAAGAAAATATCAAACTTATACTTTTAATCAATTGAATGCATCCTTACAGAATAAGCAACATTTATAAATAAAGCTTTTAGTTTCATGCTGTAATTGTAAACATTCCATTTAAAGAATCCTGATAAAAAAAGGTCATTACTGTTTCCAAAATTAAGCAGCACTGTTTTCTCAATATACACACACACACACACACGTGTATGTATATATGTGTGTGTGTGTATATATGTATGAGTGTATATATTGAGAAAATAGTGCTGAAAGAAAGAAAAAGAAAGAAAGACTATTTTTGAATGGTAGTGTAACTTCTATACAATCCAAAAAAGAAACTGTACTTGCTGTATACTATGCATTAAGGCATAGACATTTATCATCTCTTAAGCACAGATATATGAAGTGTAAATGCAGAAATGGTATGTGTGAACGTGTGTTTTACCTCCATGGTCTGTGACTGGTGCATGGATTTGATGGCAGACTGGGCCATCTGTCTCGCTGTGAATGTAATGAAGGCACAGCCTGCGGACAGAGTTGACAAGTATGACAGATCATCACAAAAGGATACCAACCTCTGTGATTAAACCATAACAGCGTAAACTAGAAATACTAATGAACTACCACACAGAAACACAACCTCAAATCAAAACATGGTTTAGGCCCGGTCTCTCTGGAAAGTGAACCGGTTTGAGAGCTGCTGAGTCAATATGGGTCATGTCTATCACTAAAGCAGTTCCCATGGTGATGGACAGCAACTTCACTCAAGCCAATTCTAAAATAAATAGCGTGGGCCTCAATGTGCCTTATGTTCCCTTGGTTACACTTTGGTTAACTTAAAATCACAGTGACTGTTCACCGCAGGTGAACAACAGCTAGAAACAAGGAGAATAACATTCCCAAATTAATCATTAAAGTGACCGTGCATATATTATCAATTTGCTGCAAGCAGTCATGGTTATATAACATCTGATATCAGTTGCCATGTTGTGTCTGGGATAAATGAAGTCATTTTCATTTGGGCCGATGGGAGCCAACGGAGTCTAATTTTTCTCTGATGGGTTGTGCCTGCAACTATTAGTAACGCAAAGCACTGCCTCCGCGAAATAACTTAAATGAGAGTGAGCAGAGTGGCTGGTGAAGATGTACTTCATGTGTATTAGTGCGATACTAGTGCCCTGAGGGGAAAAACTAGAAGCTGCTAAAGATAAATTCATTCTTGTATGTGCTACAAGTCAAAACATTCCAAGTACTGCCTCCATTCCCGTATGTGTGTGTATGGTATCCCATCATGTGTGTGTAATTAGCTTTGGATGGCGGCAGTGATGAGATGCATGTGTCTGAGTTCTCACCACGACTCAGTCCGTCAGGGCCTCGCAGTATGCGGCACTCCTCAATTTGGCCGTATGGAGAAAACATGAGCCTTATGTCATTCTCATTGCACTTCTTTGAAATCATTCCAATAAACAGTTTTCTGTCTTCTATCGCTGAAATACAAGAAAAGCAGACAGTAAAGGATTTTGACAGTCAACTGTGGAAATTTCAGCACAGCGATACTCTAATGTTCAAAGGTTTGGGGGTCTAGAAGAGGCTGTTTTTTATTTATTTATCAAAAATACAGAAAAATAGAAATATTGTGAAATTACAATTTACATTTTCTATTTTTATATATTTAAAATAATACTGTGATGATAACGCTGAATTTTCAGCATCATTATTTCAGTCTTCAGTGTCAAATGATTCTGCAGAAATCAGTCTGATATGCTAGCCGGGCTCCAGAAATATTTATCATCAATGATGAAAACATTTTTTGATTTTTGCGGAAACCGTTATTTGAAATGAAAATCTCTTGCAACGTTATCAGTTTACTGTATCTTAGCTTTTTCTCTCTTAAAAAAATTAATAAAAGTGGAGCCTAAATTCTGGAACATTAGCATACATGAACGAGGGACTGTCATAATACTGTTGTACATTCAAGTCACTCACCATTGTTTTTCTCACTGTCTGCAGGCTTCATCTGTATGGGATGATGCATCTGTACAGAGAGGAAAAAAAAAAAAAACTTGACTTAACACTGACATTTCCAGCCTCCATGAGAAATCTGAAAAGCTTTAACAGCTCCACTGGGTGTACTGAAAAAGCTTTTATAAAAGCATGTCAATACGTGTGGAGATTCGATGCATTAAATGGTAGAAGGCCTGCTTATCTGACAACACGCATGAGGATTAATGTATTATTGATAATATATATATATATATATTTAAAAAAAAGGTAGATCCTTTTCTCACCCCTGGAAGAATCTTCATGTTGTGAAGGGCATTTTGTGCTTCTAATGCAGATTTACGGCTGTAATATGTGACAAAACAACAACCTGCAAATGCAATAAATGGTCTGTGAACCAAGTCCAAGATGACATTTCCACTGAGACCAATTTCTAGAACTCCATTCCAAATCCTAGTGAGCAGAACTTTAAGAAATCGTTGGCACGTTTCTAATGTAAGGAGCGTTCCAAAAATCAGGCTACTTAATTAGGCTGCCATCTGAGACAACTTGTTTTTATGCAGCTCTGCGTGTGTGTGTGTGTGCTCACTAGGTTTTGGAACAGACTATAAGTTATAAGAGTGACTGGCAGAAAATCTCTCAATCTGCAGTGTACTGACTGTCAAGTACCTTTACTCTGTGGGGGGTTCTGACTCCTGTCCCGAAGAACATTGATTTCATAAACTGCACCATAGGGTTCAAACAGCTCACGCAGCTGATCCTCTGACCACGTCCGGGGGATCTGACCCACAAACATCTTTATAGCATCAATGTCGGGCTGGTCTGGGTGGTCCAGAGACCCATTCATCTTCTTGGTTCTACAAAAAAATATATACATACATGCCTGTTTAATGAGTCTTAAGGACATGACCCTCAATGTCTCCAGTCTCTCTGACAGATAAAACCTAAACACAGCAAATAAAGGGATGCACACAGCAATCTCGTATCATTCCCAAGAATGAAAACACTACAATTACAACTAGCTTCATTTACGAACAGTGCTCCGGTGTTAGACTAACAGTATATTGCTCACGCTGATTGACTGGATGTTTGGCAGGTTAAAATGATGCAAAATAATCATTTAAACAATTGTGTACATCTTATTTGCCATGAAATATGCAAATGCATAACTAAGCTATCTTCTGTGAATGAGAGACCTCCAATTCATTAGGCATTATAGGTCAATCATTAGAAGAATAGCAGTGCAGTAAACCCTAAACTATCTGCACTACAATCCAGTTATAACAAACAAGAAATTGCAATGTCAAGCAGCATAACAAGCCGTTTTGTATAGTTTAACATAACTGAAAGCCTATGACAATGGAAGCCACACACATTCAATTTACAAACAGCCACATCCACTTTAGTTAAAAAATAAGGTGGATGCTAGTGATTAGAGAAGAAAACAGGGTGCTAAAGCATTCACTGCATTATAAATTCAGCACTATGTGAAGATCGAACAGTAAAATCCCTACTTAAACTTCTATGAATAGTCATGAATGGTTTTCTCAGGTCATACACAAGATTTTCTGAGGTGAGAAATAACAGAAACATTTTTCATGAACTAATAGCTTACTACTAACTGAATTTAAAATTGATGAAACAGAAATAGCAACAGATCTTTTGTTCTGTATCGTGGCATGCAACAGATTATTGAAAAAAAATGTTCATATGATCTATGATGCATTTAGAAAATAGATGGGGTGAGTTTCATTCAAATTTCAATCAATAAACCACAAAAACTAGACAATGAAAAGAGAGGAAAAGGTCAGATAACTAAAAGAATAAAGCAATGACTGTGATGAGAATAAATTAAAAGAACATCTTCACACAGTGCTTCTTGACAAAGTGGAGCATGACATGACAGGGACGTCACTGACAGGCCTGAAGCACTGCTTCATCACTCTCTTTAGCAGCTGCTGCTCAGTGGAGTGACAGACCACTTTAAGATAAACACAGCATTGTGCTGCTGACAAAGAGCAGCATTAGCCAGCAGCTGAAAGCCAGATTAATGGCGTTTATCGATTCGAGGACAGCAGAGCTAATAAAACCTTCTATTCTGTCGATTTTCCAGCAACCATGACTTGTTCAGACAAGCAGATAACACCGATTCTCCAGAAGATCATCTAATCAGGGACAGAGGATAACTGGGTGTTCACCGGGGCGAAACTATTTTAGATTTCATCTAATTCCATTGTGCTTTTTCGTTTCGACTCTTTGAGTCTGAGTCTGTAAAAATGAAAAATAAAACCAAAGTTTTAGGAGGTAATGTAATCTTGTTAAAGTATAACATTTTTGAATGATACCCAGTCCTAAATGATAGTCATCTTTATCCTATAACCCCAAATTAACATGAATACCTCATACATGCTGCCTTCAATATGAAGTCCTCCTTACACAGCAAACAACATATAAACAGGTCAGAGAAGACAATTTTCCATGGCCAATTCAGCCGTTTCTTGCCAAAAATGTTCCCTTTGAGGTTGTAAAACCTCCAAACAAACAACCCTAATATCTTTAATAAAAAAATAAATAAAAACTGAAACACGTTACTGAAGAACCCTAAAATGGCAAAGAATGAACCCTTGCATTTCACATGTAAAGCTATAAATAATATCAGCCACTCAAGATGCTCCAGCAAGAAGTGAAACTAGGGTTACACTTTCCATTTTAGACTAGGCAGCAGAGCAACAATTATGAAATGCTTTATGTAAGGAGACTGTGCTGGTGAATAAAATATGAATGCCAAAACATCCTTCTAGTGGAAAACAACACATTTGCAGAATTATGTTGTAAACATGTACTAGCAGGCTTCTAATGAGCATTAACAGTCATCTCCTGAACGAACCCATTACCACAGAATACTCCCTGACATTAAAAATAGCTACTCTCAGCTCCAAATAAAAAGTAAACAAACCAGTTAATCACTCAAACCACAGATTAATAAAATGTACTATTAAAAACACAGAACATTCCACCCTAATACAGTGACCATCAATCAAAGGAGAATTTAAGGTATTAGTACGTAACCCAAATCAAGTTCTGCCAAGCTAACAGTCAAGTCTGTACTCACACGGAGCTGGAACTCAAACTGCAATGGTCCACCATCATCTCTGGCAGGAAATCCAGCTTAAAGGAGGCCATTTTCTTCAGCACTTCACTAGTCAGTAAGTCTCAAGTGAACACTGACAGAATCCACAAAAACAGACTCTCTCTCACTTAAACAGCCACACAGCGACTATCCGTCAAGTACGCCTCTCAAGTTCAGTCATAAGTGACATGGGAACAGCTGGATCAGAAAGGGAAGCGTACACCTCATAGGGGCTGATCAGACCCCACAAAACTCAAATCGACATGGAGCAGAGAGACAACGATGTGGCTCGGCACTGTGCTGGATGACAAACACAGGCCATAGATCTGGTCACTGGGCTGGGACTGAGGATTAGGATGGGCCCAACAGGCCACTGAAAGCTGCACCCCTGCTCCCACAAAGAAAAGTGCTGATGGAGGGGGACTTTTTTTGTGAGTTTTTCTCTTAGCAAAGCAGAACTGAGTGCAGTGTCAGATTGATGCTGATAAGCGTGAGTGAGCGACAGGAATGAATGGGGACAGGCAGCTCTCTTGTAATCCCTGAGCTGAAGTGCCCCAGGACACAATTGGGTTCCAGCAGCGGGCCCCGGGCTGCACACTACTCCAGCATGGAAGGGTGACGGAAGTGAGGGAGAAACAGGCCGATCGGGGTCATGCGACAAGGGTCGTGTTATAAGCTCGCAGTCAAAGATGATAAACAAAACAAGCCACAGGCAAGCTGAGGTCCACTGTTTGGTTGGTTTAGAGCAAAAACAGCAACAGACTAACAATACACTATAGACAATAGACTACGTAACAAATAACATTCTATCAACACATTAATTACAAAAAATACAAATGAAGTAGTTTATAATAGGCTGGTTCATTAAGAAATAAATGCACATAAATTATATATATATGTGTGTGTGTGTGTGTGTGTGTGTGTGTGTGTGTGTGTGTGCGTGTGCGTGTAAATATATAAAATACCCTTCTAAAAGAGAGAGCTAATATCTCAGCAATTAATACATTTTATTTCTTCCTCCATGGCCTATAAGACATTCAAACAGGCCATGACATCATCGCTAGCCATGCGGTGACATCTGGTGGGCTGCACACTGCAGGTATGGTTACTATTCAGAAAAAGGAGCAATAAAGAAAGAGGAAGTTTCAGCTTCAAAATTAAGCTGCTTGAAAGATGTTTCCCTCTGAGGGAAAACCTGCAGGTGGAGGGAAACCTCATCCCCCGGGTAAAAAGACATGAAGTGTATGTGCTCTTACCCGCCAAGGGCAGGTACTTCCACAGCAGGAAGGGAAAGCTCGCATTGAGGTTGCCCGTGCTGCGCTGTGGTCAGGTAGAGGGCTTCAGCGTCGATGCTATCCATCCAGTGACTTTGTCAAACGCTACAGAAACACACCAAACATTACAGGACACACACATACACACAGGTAAACACATACTGAAAGGGAAAAAGAAAGAACAAGAGAGACGTTTTCTGACAATAGACAGCATGCAAAACTGCATGTCACAAAACTGCATGCACACATAAAACACGTATGTAGGAGAATAAGACGCACTTCCTGGATGATATGAATAGTTATGTATCATCTGGGATGAAGCTGTTCTCACTTTAAAAGGAAATCAGTTTGTAGAAGCTCAAACACAAAAGGTTTCTCATATTGAAAAAATAAATATATATCTAGATATGCAACTATAATTGATACAGTAGTAACATAACATTGGTGTTTAGAGTACTCTCATTCTGTACAACTTATCAAAATATAAATAAGCACATAGGACCATATGGGCCCAAAATAGGATCTCATTAATAAAAGAGATAAAAACAACTTGAGGGAATATTTGGGGCTACATTTTAGTTACTTAAAATAACTTTTTAAAATGTAACCAATGATATAATTATTTAACCTGAGCCATGTTTGTATGCCATAAATGTAAAAATCCCTTATAATAATACAAGTAAGGGAGTTTTAAATGAAGTGACAGAATGACACTTGAAGTGATACGTTTTTAAATACAAACTAGAACATACCCTAATAACACAAACAAAAGGATGTAAAACAGCCAATCCTAAAAACAGCAAAGAGATTTCAATCATTCAATCTTTTGTGTTCGTTCACATCCGAACAAAACAATTTACTAGAATGAACCTGACTTTCCAACAACACATTTGAGTGAGTGTATTGCTGTAGCATCAGAAAAACAACAGCAAATCAGGGAAAAAAATTTCAACGTTAAAATTTCCCCAGAAAATCGACAACATTTCTAAACTACGGCAAGTCTCCCGAAATACAAACTACTACTAGCAGCACCTCAACTTTTGGTTCTAAAGCAACTGTCCAACGCTGCACACGTCAATGATTTATCATCCCTTTGAAACTCATGCCATGCAGCTGTGATGTGTCTTCTGACCTGGGAAGCATAGAGAGAATGCTCCGAGAAGACCGTAGGCCATGCCATGTTTTAATGACTGCTGAGTGACTGTGTGGCTTATTCATGGACTGTCTATGTAAGGCAGTGTTATAGGCCTTTGGGGAGGAGGGTGGAGGGGCAGAGCATATGGTCAGCACAGTTCATCTAACAACAAACTCACTCTCAAACACTGGCACAGACAGACAGCACTGTGGACAAATGGAGTTATACAGAAGCATCTGGAACAACCTAGCAGCTGAGAATACATCACACACACAGCTGACTGAACATAGGTGGACATTTACCAACCACCTATCAGTCAGTCATTATGTGGAACCTCAATCTCATTTCTCTCTGCATGACAACAAAAATATAAACTTTTATTACTACATCCTGATAAGAGCAACATGTTGTGCCAGCAGTTCAGAATGCCAAGGGTCAAAAACTGGCAACCTACTACAGGCGCTAAGGATGGCTCAATACCACAATTTTGGCTTCGGTACGATACCATAATCTAATACCTCGGTATCGATACTAAATCGATACCACAGGTGACTAATAACCAGCCTCAAAAGTTTAATGAATTGAAACAATTTCATTAAAAAAAAAAAAAAAAAAAAAAAAAAAACACAGCTTGAAACTCTGCTGCACCAAATGTACAAACCAAAAGTATAAAACTGTTCACACACACAAAAAAAAAACTACAGACAAGCCAGGGAACACACAGTAGGTTAAATGCATTCCATAAAGTAATATTAACATGCTAAACTAGTATTAGTTTAATTACTGATTGATCTAGGTTAATACATGTTATAATACTGTTAGGTCAGGTTACCAAATGAATGTTTACAAATGTAGCTTAAGTGTAAGGTGTTATTCTAACATTAATATTAGTGATATTCATATTAGTACTATTACTCTCTCTCTTGGCTGATTCCTCTAGGGGTTGCCACAGCGGCAGTAATAGTAATATGACATTTATTTTAGTATCACTAGTACTAAAATTTATATTACTAATCTCTTTATTTATTCAAATTCAATTAATATATTATTGTTTGAAAGTGCAAAAATTATGAGACCTAAACTTCATTTATTGGTTCCAGCGTGTCATGCGAGATTATTTGAGCTTTCCTGTTTACCGTATCTTATAAGTAGGCTATGTGCGCTGATCAGTGTTGTGAATAAAATTAAATTAGTTGAATGATGGACTCACCTGTCGATCTCTGAACTCCTTGAATAAGTCAGGATGAGCTAGAGACAAATGCTTAGAAGCGTTGCCTCCCGTTGAGACACATGATTTCAAACAGCGTTTGCATAGTGGTGCATTCACGTCTGTAGCTTCACCTTTTCAATACCTCTGAAGGCCAAGTAATGCCATATTTCACTCCTACTGCCTTCTTTATTAATTGCGGGCATGTAGAATTAACTTGATCACTTTGATCCAACTTGTTTCTCCGTTTTCAGTTTTTGCCAGATTCAAGTGACTCGGATCTGTTTGGGTAGCACATTGCCGCCTAGCAGTGAACTTCGAAAGGGCAGCGCATCAAATACCGAATTGAGCACAATTATTATATTGTACCATTTAAAAAATATAATTTATACCGGTATTTTTGCAGTACCGGTATACCGCGCATCCATAACAGGCACAGCTCACTTAATGTCCAAAACAAAACGGCAGAAATTAAAACAGCAACAGTTCTATTGGAACTAATATTTTCAAAGCGTAGAAAAGACTTTGTTAAAAAAAAAAAAAAAAAACCCGAGGTCTGGTTCACTTCACTGCCTTGAGAGCATATGATTTCTGTGATACGCAGGGCATTAGATGCCAGAAGCATTTAAAAATACAGCAAGCATCTTTGCCAAGATCCAGAGCAGCTTAGAGGAATCAATGGTAGAAAAATGCATTAACCCTCCATTAATTCTTTTGTCCTGAATAGCACACGCACATACTGGACGTTTCACATGCACCATTTTTACCATGATGTAAAGTTAGTTAAGTATCTGAATAATTACTTATTTATTTGTAATCTTTACATTAAAGCATTCATATCATAAATGCTCCATTTCATTTTGTTGTCTAGTTACACTTGCAGGTTAGTATGTTTATATTGTTTTTATCTCAAATAAAATATCTTTAGTTAAGGCAGAGCACTGTTCTTTAGAGACTTATTCAGGTTTAGAAAGGTGATGAAGAGCACAGGCAGTAAATCTGAAGGGTCTCTATACTGGTGCATTTTTTGCTACACATTTAGAAATATTACCTTTCTCTACACCAGCAAAGTATTATGTGTAGCCTAACTAGACATGGGATGCAGCATTTTATTGTGTTGATTTAATGTTTTACTTACTTGGTTTCATATCCGGAGAGTGAACCAACTTCAGGGTATGGCTAAAAGCAACCTAATGTTAGTGTAATCTACACATTATATCTTTTTAGTCAAGTAGCATATGGATGCAATGTCATAAAATATTTTAACGATGACTGAATTTGTATTTAACATAGGGCTGGGTATTGATTGTGTTTTTAATGATACCGGTGCCATATCGATATTTTTAAAATGGTACCAGTGCCTAAATGGTGCCTGAATCGATACTTTAAAAAACTAAAATAAAAATAAAAAAAACACTATGGACAACATTAAAGACTAAGGAGAAGAACTGGACCGTTGCCCAGTGGTCCAAAGTCCTCTTTTCAGATGAGAGTCCAGTTTCCACAATTGGTGATGATCTGGGGTGCAATGTCATCTGCTGGTGTTGATTCATTGTGTTTTTTGAAAACCAAAGTCACTGTACCCATTTACCAAGAAATAAATTAAATACTTAACACTTAAAGGGGGGGTGAAATGCTCGTTTTCACTCAATATCCTGTTAATCTTGAGTACCTATAGAGTAGTACTGCATCCTTCATAACTCCAAAAAGTCTTTAGTTTTATTATATTCATAAGAGAAAGATAGTCTGTACCGATTTTTCCCGGGAAAACACGACCGACTGGAGGCGTGGCGTGTGGGCAGAGCTTAAGAATCACGAGCGCCAGTAGGCTTTTGCGTTGAGAGCGTTTGGAAGCTGTGACATTACCCAGAGCCGTTGAAAAACATATTTAACGGCTCTGACATTACCTTGAGGAAAAAAACATCATCCAAAATAAACCATGGCTAACAGTCAGATTCAGCCGTTTATTCATGATCCAGAATCAGATCCAGAGGCTGAAACTGAACGAAAGCAGCAGCAGCAACGACTCGCTCCGAGCGGGGCTCGAACCCGGCTCTCCGATGGGAGGCGGACGCACTAACAAGGAGGCAGAGATATTTTAAGCAGTTTTACTCACCGCCTGCGGTTCCAACACACAATCGTGACCCTTTTTCATTGGGATTGCATCATCCTTAAGAAATAAACGATACGCAAATCCATCGTCAAACTGGGCCTTGTTTGTAAAACAAGCATCTTCAAAATGCAGGGAACACAAACACTTGCACAACTCCTTTGATGCTCTGTAAAAATAAACTCCATCCACTGGTCCCTTAATGCTGTTTTTTCTTTGGTAATCTGTGCAGGGTTGTCTTGCCCTGGCAACCAAAGACACACTTCTTTTGTGACATTTCGCGACGCTCTCGCTCTGATCAGTGAATGTCTGTGCTCAGCCTCTCAGTGCTCTGCTATACGGGAGCGCGTGCTCTTCCAGCAGACGTGCCCTCAGGACCCATATAAGGAAATTCCGCTCCATCTAACGTCACACAGAGCCATACTCGAAAAAAACTTTCCGAAACTTGTGACAAAAAAACTTGTTTTTGTTAAATGTGAGCCAAAATAATCTCAATTAAAAGAACCAAAGACTTTAACTACTTCAGTCTGTGTGCATTTAATTTATTTAAAGGTCACATTTTTTGTGGTTTTTGAAGCTTTGATTGTGTTTACAGTGTGCAATATAACATGTGTTCATGTTTCGCTTGTAAAACAAACAAACAAAAAAAACGTATTTTTCACACAATTCACTTATTTGTATACTGCTGTTTTCACTGTCATAAAAACGGGCTAATGACTTCCTTGTTCTATAAAGTCCCTCCTTCAGAAATACATAAGTTCTGATTGTGCCAGCGGTTCCCGTGTTGTGTTTCGACAGCAGCTTAGAGCACGTTGCCCTCCTGGAAACATGATTGGGCTAGTTTTGTGGAGCAAGTGGGCAGATTTTGTTTTGAAAACCTGGCAATCCTGATCTGAACGCACGTGCTGTAGATGTACTTCTAATCACAGGAGCGCCTTTACTGACGAGATGCGCATGAAAATCGCATTCGATATTTTGCACAGCCCTACCATCTAGTTAGTGAAGCTAAACAGCGTTGCCCTTTGTGTAATAAGTTACAGAAACTGTTAAACGCACCAACTTAATAAAATACACTTAGCAGTTGTGGTCCATAAACAATGCCTTCTCCAGACAAAGAGAGAACTTCTTCATCTTTTCAGAATAATCTTTGTGTGAATCCGGCATTAAACTGATTGAGAATGAGGAAGCTGACCTCAGCAAAATGTGCTGCACATAGTTTTACATGTGGATTATAATTTTCGGAAACCAAGTTAAACATAAATTGTAACCATTGATCTCTAAGCACAGCGTACCTGGGAAGCCCAAACAAAGATGATTGGACTCAGAGATGAAAATAACAGCGTTTCAACGACATGGCGACAAACACACTCTACAAACTAGTGATGTGTCGTTCGTGAACGAATCGTTCTTTTTGAACGAATCTTTTAGGTGAACGAATCGTTCTCGTTCACGTAATCCACTGACTCATATTTCTCGTTCAGTGAAGTTCCTCCCTCCACAGCAGCGCGGCGCTATAAGCAGCGCATGCGCAGCTCAGTGAACCGGGTAACAACTGTTTCATCCTGTCAAAGAATTACTCAACCTCGAGCCAATAGCCTTCGAGTATGAGATGTGACAGAGTATTTGATTTGTTGAATGTAGTGAACGAATACGCCCTTCAATGAACGAGTTTCATATGAGTCTGAACTAGATCTAGAGATCTTATCGTTCGTGAACGAAATGACTGAACTGGTACCCATGTCGTTCGTGAATGAGTTGAATGAGCTGATACATATCGTTCGTGAATGAAATGACTGAACTGGCACACATGTCGTTCGTGCACGAGTTGAATGATACATCTCGTTCGTGAATGAAATGACTGACCTGATGGTCAGGGTATATTCTGGCAAACCGTTTACCAATCACGTTTCTCAATCGGCAAAGCACATGTCGTTCGTGCACGAGTTGAATGATTTAGTAAATCTCGTTCGTAAATGAAATGACTGAACTGGCACACATGTCATTCGTGAACGAGCTGAATGAACGGATACATGTCGTTCGTGAATGAAATGAACTGGTACATAGCTTATCTCGTTTGTGAACGAAATGAATGAGAGTAAACCGGGTCAGTCTGCCATTTAGCATGTCAATCTCGCAAAAATGCAAAGCGCAGTTATAGGTACTGTACTGTGCACATACGCTTGTTTTGATATTTAGCAACTCCACGTTTAATCCACGATTGATGAATGTGAATATATAATATACAAACTGTCTGACCAAACAATTAAAATGCTATTTAGGCAAGAAAACCTTGTGCTTTGTTCATCTGAACAACTTAATTAGACTTTATATTTTGAATGCGATTATACACACATTTTAATAAAGCCAGATCAGTTTTTGCAACAAGTGAATACGTTCGTTGACTTAAGACATAACAACATAATACACTTTTTTTTTGCCATCTGCTGGCTTATTTTGTGTAATACGAAGAAATGGTCACTGAACGAATCAGTGAACAATTCTGAACGAATCATTTTGGTGAACGAACTGAAAATGAACGAATCACTAGAAAGAATCATAATTTCCACCACTACTACAAACGCAACTTCCTTCAACAACAAGACCAATCGTTAGATGTAGGCAAATTCTGTTAGATAAAATATCTCACTTGGCATTGAACTTTGAGCTTTAGAATTTTACAGACACATTATTTATACTCTAACAGCAACATTACACACTAACTAAAGTTTAAAACATGGGATCATCACGAAGAACGGGACCTTTAATACACAAGCTTCACAATTTGAGTTGAATTATTGAAATTAACCTTTCCACGACATTCTTACTTATTGAAATGCACCTGTGAGCGTGTGTTTGTGTGTGTGGGTGTGTATGTATGTATATATATATATATATATATATATATATATATATATATATATATATATATATATATATATATATATATATATATGTGTGTGTGTGTGTATGTGTATATGTGCATGTGTGTATATATATATATATATATATATATATATATATATATATATATATATATATATATATATATATATATATATATATATATACACATTTTTTTTTATTAATTTGAATTAAATATTTTTAAGAAATCGAGGAATTACGATTTTGAATAGAAGTATTAATCATTAGAATTAGACACTTTGATATGCCACAATATGCAAGAGGCACTGCAAGTGATGCAAGCACAAGTCAAATATTTACACAGAAAATACTATGGAAAAGCAGCGCAATCAAATTAAAAACAAAACTGTAAAGATCCACTACTATATGTCTGATATTTCATGTTTGCATCATAGTGACAGGATAAAAGCTGCCGTTTACTGTTTTTACAGAACATTTATAGATAGTCTACTGGTGTTATACCTTCAAACATTTTGAAATACCTTGACTTTTGATAATTTTAAAGCATTTTCCACATTATTTCCGAACAAATAATATGACTTTGTACAAGATGTAGTTGTAGTTAATGCATCTTTTCTGCTAACATTTTAACATTTATCATGTTGACAATTGAATGTTTAGTGCACCTGGAATAGAATTTTCCATAGCTAGAGGGTTAAAGAAAGTTACTTGAATCATGTTGTGGATAACTAATAAAAAAAAAAAAAAAGAAAAAAAAAAAAGATATTTGCCATATCGTACAGCCCTAGTTAATGGAAATGTATTAAATATGACGTCAACCAATCAGGTATCATTGTGTAAAAACACCCTGATCTGGTAACTCCCATTACTTTCCTGCAGAGACCTATACTTGACTGAGAAAATACATTAACTTTGTGCTGTGGATTGCTGGATCGGCAACTAGAAATCAGTGGTTAATTTGTATTTATAACACTGTTCCAGAACAGTCAAACCCAAATATTCAGCTGTGTGCAGCACATTTTATGAAGGACCATTTTATGATCCTAGGAGAGTAACTACAATGCCGGCTGTTCTGACTCACAGACTGTAAGTACATTTATCATATTTAAAGAATTTGCAACTGATGATTCAAATGCTAGTTTTGTGCAGTTTAGAGTAGCGCTTGTTTTTTGTTGTTTCTCCAAACACCAATGCAGACATGGTTTTATGAAGTGAAAGTGATGACATACGGCCAAGTATGGTGACCCATACTCAGAATTCGTGCTCTGCTTTTAACCCATCCAAAGTGCACACACACAGCAGTGAACACACACACACACACACACAGCAGTGAACACACACACACACACACACACAGCAGTGAACACACACCCGGAGCAGTGGGCAGCTATTTATGCTGTGGCGCCCGTGGAGCAGTTGGGGGTTCGGTGCCTTGATCAAGGGCACCTCACCTCATGTTTACGCGATGTAATGCAACAACGCATATAAAGACAGTACAAGTCATTATAATCTGCAATTATGACCCCACTGGATGCAACAAATTTAATGGGCGTTATTGTTTTTGTCTCATTGTGCAAGAAGATGGCATCACAGTATTGTGAGGGGCGTAATATTTCAGTCACATGCTTGAAGCATTCAGCCAATCACAACAAACTGGATAGCTGGCCAATCAGATAACACCTCGCTTTTCAGACCAATAAACTTTGTAAAAAGATGCGTTTCAGAAAACCAGGGCATAGAGGAGAAAAAAAAAAAAAGAAATGTTCAACTGCATAAACATTTCATTAAACCAAATACACAAAATAATATTTTTTTTGGCAATATCATATGACTTTAACTGTTAACAAGCACAACAGTTGATTTTAATAATGAATTAGTAAATGTTAAAATGAACAGTAACTAAGACTAATAAATGCAGAAGTATTGTTCATTCAGTTCATGTTAAGCTAACTAGAGTAGTTAACTATATAATTATAACTAATTATATTAAATGAAGCTTATTGTGAAGCGTTACCAATATTAATATAAATTCTGTCCAGTTGCGTTGTATTACTTTTTTATTTAATATAATTAAAATTTATCGAGTTAGAAAAAAAAAAAAAGGGAAAAAATTCGGATTTGATTTTCGGCCAATTGCATCCAGAATTTTCATTCTGGTCTATCCCTCGTTTTGGTCAAAACCAAAGAACGAGCAAAAAAAAAAAAAAAAAAAAAAAAAAAAAAAAAAAAAAAAAAAAAACTAATTATCAGTGTATCCAGTGTTAACTCTATTAGATGCTGAGATGTGATATGCATTGATGAATATATGTGAAATAAGACCTAAATTAAACCTCTTCATCATCTAAAGCATGTTTCTTCAGAAGACTTTTATATTAAACCACTCAATTCATTTGGAGCTTTTCGAAGCATCAAAGTTTTGGATTGTGTGGACTTTCAAGGCATGGACAAAAGTGATGAATGAATATTAAAAAGTATCTTTATCTGTTCTCCAATAATGAACAATAGTCTTATGGGTTGGAACCTAATGATAGTGAGGAAATAATTTTCAGATAACTATACCTTTTCATGTGTGCACATCATGGACATTTCAAATGTATGCAAGACATTTTTATTTAATTTGGTCTCACTAAAATTGTCTTTTTGGATTGGAAAGGGATCCGAGTTGCCTTTTATTTCAAAAGATCAAGAATAATTAGATTTTCATGATATGGCCTTTAAAGAGTCTACCATATGGCAGAAGAAAGTGCTTGTGGCCATTTCCTGTTTTCTTTGTGAACTGTTTGTCAGTTTTGGACTGTTACAGTGGGACTCATCCTGCCTCCTGCAGAGTCACCCATTTTACTGCCAAACTTGATAAAACTCTCGTCACAGTCAAATCAATCTCTGATCACCAGCAGCCCTTCCTCAAACAATTCCTGTGCAAAGTCATCTCAAAAAGAAAGTCCAGCTCTGTCTAAGAATACTGAAAAGTGTATCATAATAACTGCAAAATTACCAACGATACCAACATAAGCTTGTGCAGCACAAACAGTAGAACCAGTCATTCTACAAGATGCAGTCTCTTACATGTAACACTAAAGAAAAGAATAAAAAAACAACAACAGTAGTAGTATCATATATTGGAGATGTTTATATGTATGGGAATAATTACTTGGGTATTTAATGGCATTCATTAGCCACATTAGCAGGAATGTTCCCGACAGGTGCTGCTGACCTCCATGTGGTAACTCCCTCGTGGAGAGCCTTGTCACGATTTAACAGCTGCGTGGGGCAGCAACTGTCAGACATGAACTTACTACTATGGAGCCAGAAGAGTCTCAATAAAGATAAATGCACACACTACATTCACATATGCACACACAGGATTCACATATGCACACACAGGATTCATAGATGCACACACAGGATTCATAAATACACACACAAGATGCACAAATGCGCACAAAATTCACAAATGCACACACAAAATTTAAAAAGCACAGAAGATTCACAAATGCATACAAAATTCAGAAATGCACACAAAAATCAGAAATACACACACAATTTAGAAATGCAAACAACATTTACAAATGCACTCAAGATTCACAAATGCACAGGACAAGATTCAGAAATGTATTTCTGATGCACACACACACACATATCTTGATTTATAAACTGCTTGCGGTCTGTGAACTTCACTGCATTTGTGTGTGAATTTTGAGACTCCCCTGACTTGGCTCGACACACAAATGCTTTTTTTTAAACAGGGAATGATCAGCAACCAATCAGATATCACCCTTCTTTTAGCCAATCACAAGAATGCACCCCATGTGGGGGGATTGTTTACTTATAAGCCAATCACATGAACGTGTTCACACAGCAATTGTATTAAATTGTATGAAAATACAGATGTTTAGATTACAATTCAGGTTTATTTTTTATTATTTTTTACTAAATATAAATTTAAAAATGTCTCAATACAGCCCAGTGACTGCAGAAAAAAAGTTAACCATGGATTCATAAATTTGCAATAGGCAATTATTTCATTTTATTGAAATATTTTAATGAAAGTAAAAAAAAAAAAATGTTTAAACCTTTTTGAATATTTAAATATATCTAAATATTCTTTTGGATGCAATATAGAAGTCACTTTAATTATAATATTCAGTCCCTACATGAAGAGAGAGTCAGTGGTCCACTGCGAGAGGAAAGTGACTCTCTGTCTGCGAAAAGTGGGTCTCCGGCTGTCGTTCGCTTAGGAAAGTGAGTTGATCGCTGCGTGAGGAAAGTGAATCGTTCGCTCAACTTCGCTGCTTGAGGAAAGTGAATCGTTCGCTGAGGAAAGTGAGTCGCTCGCTGGGTGAGGAAAGTGAGTCGTTCGCTGCGTGACTCGTGAGGAAAGTGAATCGTTCGCTGAGGAAAGTGAGTCGCTCGCTGGGTGAGGAAAGTGAGTCGTTCGCTGCGTGACTCGTGAGGAAAGTGAGTCGTTCGCTGCGCAAAGTGGGTCGCTGGCTGCGCAAAGTGGGTCGCTGGCTGCGCAAAGTGAGTCGCCGGCTGCGTGAGGTAAGTGAGTTGTTCGCTGAGGAAAGTGAGTCGTTCGCTGCGTGAGGAAAGTGAGTCGTTCGCTGATTGGCTTATAAGTAAACAATCCCCCACGTGGGGTGCATTCTTGTGATTGGCTAAAACAAGGGAGATATCTGATTGGTTGCAGATCATTCCCTGTTTAAAAAAAGGCATTTGTGTGTTGAGCCAAGTCAGGGGAGTCTCAAAATTCACACACAAATGCAGTGAAGTTCACAGACCGCAAGCAGTTTGTAAATCAAGATATATGTGTGTGTGCATCAGAAATACATTTCTGAATCTTGTCCTGTGCATTTGTGAATCTTGAGTGCATTTGTAAATGTTGTTTGCATTTCTAAATTGTGTGTGTATTTCTGAATTTTGTGTGCATTTCTGAATTTTGTATGCATTTGTGAATCTTCTGTGCTTTTTAAATTTTGTGTGTGCATTTGTGAATTTTGTGTGCATTTGTGTATCCTGTGTGTGTATTTATGAATTATGTGTGTGCATGTATGAATCCTATGTGTGCATATGTGAATGTAGTGTGTGCATATATCTTTATTGAGACTCTTCTGGCTCCATATACTACAGCCAAATCTGACAGAAGTCAAAGCCAGAAAGCTTCTTGCCTTAAAGCATTAATATTGGCAAGCACAAAACTAAACTGAAGACTTTCAGTAGCTCAGTACAAGTATTTTGGGCTCCTCGTGAGTCTCTTAAAGGTGAAGTTGCAGATGCTTGATGGCTCCTTTAAAGAGCCTACACTTTGACACACATCCCTTCCCCCTGTAACGGAGACATAAACCCTCTTGACGTTGCACTAAGCGCTCGTAAACTCACGCCTACAACTGCACTCTAGACCCTCTAGTCGAACACTCTTCTGAAATCCCTCAGTATTTATGTAAATACACACAAATATGAGTACAGAGTATGTTGGAATTGCCAGCCCGCAGTTGCAGATAATGGAGGTGTTGCCATGCAGGACAAAAATCTAACTGCAAAGAATGGCCCACCATAGCAGCATCAACACACAATAGTGTGTGTGTGTGTGTGTGTGTGTGTGTGCGCGCGCGCGCTAACAAGTAACCAAGGAAACTGTTTGTCTCCAATTCTGAGCACTAAACACTTAGGAACAGAGTTAATTTTATGCAATTTTGCTTCATGCAGCTCTCTAACAGAACAACATCAATTGACAGAAATGAATGTGCAAAATCCTAAATGACATATGATCTCCACATGTCTAATACTTTATTACAAGCTGACATAAAACGACACTAATTATCCAAGCACTAGCAGCATTGTCATGTAAGCGTTTACAGATGACACCGGTGGCTCTCGTTAAAAGTGTAACTCTAGGAACTACAAGCTCCAAACATCCAAGCAGTCTGAGGAGCACAGGCCACAACTGCTCATTTCTATGACAGAGGCGAGAATAGAAACCTTAGTTCAGGAACCAGTATAGACGTTTTTCTGATTAGACGTGTTGTCAGGCTTTATATGGACTGAAAATCATCTCATCTACAACCTCTAAGTTGTCTAATGATTCTAGTCAAATCAGGTTCTGAGCGCCAGTCATTTGGAATATGAATACCTACCTTTCCTACATTAATGCATGACATTGTGATGTCTTGCTTAACAAACAGTCCACTGTAACGCATCTTAACACAAAAGTGAAAAACACTTACCCTCTCAGTGGCCTTGCTTTTCTGAAATGTTGCTCCCGTCAATCTGTAGAAAGAACAGCCGTACGTTTAGACCTGCATTTTATCAATGAACATCTGTGCTGATTCCCAGTATTTGTGGACTTGCTGTCCTTTACCATGTTGAGAAAGACACAGGGGCTCATTTGCTATCTTTGTGTATTATTTATACTGGCTGTATTAGAGTTGGGTTTTTCCTTCAACAATCAAGCCATGGAGACGGACAGATCTTACAAGAGAATCGATGCTGCACATCCTGCCAATGTCTGATAAGGACTGAACAGGTCAGTTACAACTGGTTTTATCTAATGAAACCTAATGTAATGCAAAAGCACAATACAGGCATATATTGCCAATGCATTAAGATAATACAGACCTACAGTGCAACATGTTCACTTTTTCACAATTTTGGTTGTTTCTTCAGAATGGTTACCTTTGTGTTTAAAATTAGTTGCATAAAATTTTATGGATAAAACATACCATTAAATTCACAAAAAAGTGATCAAATAGAGGACAATTACACACAAGGGGCATACTTTATTACAATTACACACAGTTGAAGTGTTAACGGTTTAGAGTCCAGGGCCATGCTCACTCATAAGTTTTATTTATTTGTTTGCTTACTTATTTTTGTGAAATGGTCTTTTGCGCTATCATCCATGCAAAGTTGGTGCAATAGAGTAACATCATAGTTAACAATTACATATATGTTTGTGTGTGTTTGTATAACATTTTATATTATTTATGCACTTACAGGCTATAGTTTGACAGATGTTCTAATTCAACTTGCCAAGTGAAGTCAATTTAACAACATTTTCTCATATCAATATTATTTCTTACACCTTAACAGTTATAAGACTAGCTTATTAATACCAGGCCAATAATGACTTAATTAATCAATATAGCATTTGTAATGAAGGAACCACCTGCATATTTAGATCCAATAGCTAAAGTCACAGTTGTAATAATATTCTAGGGAAAAATATATTCCCTTAGCAGATTATCTAATATATCTTCTACGTTATAGACTTATTTTTTAACAATAAATAAGCCTACAGTAAAACGTGATAAATTCTAATAAAAGTGGTCATGAGTAGTTTAAAAATATTTTTATAACATTAGTGCTGGTTGAAAAACAGTTTTCTCCTCTTTTCATCACTTTTTATTTTATTTGTCTTTTATAGGTACTGCTCGACTTTCACGAGGTCATTTTAAAGTCGCTGTTTCTCTAAATAATTCAAATATCTCACATATTTGACCATCATCCTCGCAACATGAATGGCTCGCGCAAATCTTACACTTCTCGAGCTCTCGCTGAGTATACGGTGATTCGCGCGCCAGTCTTGAACTGTGATTCAGTCGATTGTACCGCTCCGTTCAGCTCGTACGTGAAGTTAGCGCTTATAAAAGAACCGAAGGCGCATATCATTAACAGCTTGATTCGAGGTTTCCATTAACCATAGTATAAATATATATTTGTTTACTTTTTGGTTATTGGGGTCCCAATTATTACGGCACACAAATACCCCAAAGAGCTCATTACAAGCTATCACGTCAAGCAAAACGGACCTGGCTCTTAACGGCACTGGTCTTGTTCTTGTTCAATGTTATCAACTTATGTTGTCTTCTCCCTGAAAAGCTTTAACCTACAAGGCTCCCATTTTAGACATAACTAATTATTTCTATACCAAACCAGAACTGAAGGTCGCAACACTAAAATGATAAAGCATTCCCAACAGAACACAGTCCACATTAGATTATAATTGCATTAAGCACCGACAGGTCCTGCTATAGCCACTATAATGATACTTTATGGATTCCTCAAGCCATTTTCAGAGAGCTCCATCATAACTGTACATGGGTTTTGGCTTGGAAATAAATGCACAATCGAACATTGTGAAGCTCTTATCAAATGATAGCGGTAGTTCACGTGACAGTCTTGAACAGCAGCAGCTTTCACAGTTCAACAGGCCTCTGAGCTCAAAGCAGGCGGCCAGACACTTAACAGTAATTTCTCATTTCTCATTAACGTATATATAACCTTACCCAATTTATTGACAGACTCAGTGGAAGCAAGCAGCTATATGAGCTCTAAGCTATCCAAACACTGCCAATGAATGTGATGACCTCAGAAGCAGTTAAGTGTGGTGTATTTATATTTTATTAGCACGTCAGCCTTGAAAAAAGAAAGCAAAAGCTCTGTAAACAAGAGACGTTTCTATTCGAGACTAGCGCTCGGAGTGTCCCAAGACTAACTTTTACTGGGATCGATACCTCCATTTGATCGATATGAGATTGAGCCACAAAGTTGCATTTTTTTTTTTTTTTGCAGAAGGACCATTTCAAAACGGGCGAACATGACAGGACTTCTGTGCTAAAAACGTAACACTACTACTACACTAACACACTAGCTGAATTCATTTAGCCAGGGAGTGACCATGCGTTTTCCAACAGGACCTCTAGTTTGTTCATTACCAGAGCTATCTCAGTGGACATACATGCGATGTAAAGACCGCATGTGCAACACAGGGAGGGAGCGACCCGTCCAAATCCTGCACATCACCTGCAGCTTTTTCATTGCTTTGCATCATTACACTTCTCCATGATGCTTAAACTTAGCAGAAGAGCGCACCGAAGTTACACAAGTTCAGGTAACTCTCGACGCAACTGTGCATGCACTACTGATCAAAGATTATCTAACGTTACAAACGACATGACGACGCGCTGTGGTCGATCGGCTCTTACATAATGACGCATGTTAGCGCGTGCTAGCGACCGTAAACAACCACCGATTAGCTCGCGCGGCTACAACCACGCAAAATCAACACTTACCCTCGATGCCCCCTTTTGCAAACGGAAGAAACTGAGTAGGTACGGTGTGCTGACACAGTGGAATGATTGTGTAGTGGGATTTGTGAGTTAATATTTCTCTCTGATTACGTCTTCCCACGACAACCTACTTTCTGGGTGAAAGAGGGACGGTGCAAAATGGCTGTCTTTCCTGCATGCACCATCACATTTATTAAAAGGGGAGTGGGGTGGAGCCTCTGTCGAAATGTTTTGGATAAATATGTGATTCTGGTGTCAAAGACTTGATAGACGCGACTGTGAGAACAACTTCTGTTTATGTTTAATGTGAATTCGCTTAGAAAAACTTACAGCAACAGTTAAAAGCAATTGGTTAGAAGACGTTCCCCCTTCTCGAGGACACAGATGTGCGTTTCTCTCACGTGGTGGCTCAAGTCAATAAAAGCCTAAGAAGTCTGCGCGTGCGATATGGAGATAAACGTCAAACGGATGTAATTGATGGACTGTTTAAATGTGAAGTGGGCTTTTAACGTCTGTGCAGCTGTAAATTACTTGGTACTTCAATGTATAATTGTACTGTAACAAGAACACCTTAAAGGTGCATTCTAGTGCACGTGTAACTAGAGTGTGACAAATAAACTAAGATTTAACACACTGATTTGTTTTTGTTTTTTTGTTTTCCTTTTTGGACATAGAGTGCCAGTGCTCATCATCATTATTGACTCTTTTGAGCTGTATTGTAGTATTTTGAATAAGTACATTATAATGAAATTAATTAATTGATGTTCATTCATAAAAATTACACTGCAAAATTCCACGAGACTCATACAAATGTAGGCCATGGTTTTCATTTCAAATCTCATCAGACAAAATGTGTTTCTTCAATATCTGGTCACCTGACTGGATGGCTAACTAAAGGCGTTCTTGGGTCAGTGAATTTATTCCCTTTCCAAATCTGTGTTTAGGGAATCAACCTCCAAAACAGAAGATGGCAATATTGAGGATCTGTACCAGGCGTCGAAGAAAACCAAGCCTGCTTCAGGTTTCATGTAAAGTGGATATGCAGGAGTAGTGAGAATGAAACTCTTGTGACACGTTTGAAGTCGTTCGTGTCGTTCGTTCACACGAGGAACGATGTCGAGTGTTCTAGCGAGGACTTTGTTTTACCCCACGCTCGCTTACAATGTTGTCATGGAAAAAATCACTTCCAGACAATGGTATAATCGCGTGGACCCTACTGTCATTCTCGGTGCTCTTCCATTCAAGTCAATGACAGAGGAGGTAAGATTTACCATTTATCATTTGACAAACTCCAGTCTTGTTTCAGGAATCACCTAATGCTTAATCTTAATCTTATTTCATTTTGTTTTAGTTGGTCCAAAAAGAGAAAGTCAGAGGAGTTATTACTATGAATGAAGAATATGAGACAAAATATTTCTGCAATTCAGCTGAGGTTAGTATCTCTGCCACATCTGTCACTCATTACCAACCCATAATTAAATGTCGATGTACATCTCAGGATGTTGTTTTCCTGTTGGTCACATAACAGGAGTGGCAAGATGTTGGTGTTGAGCAGATCAGACTCAGCACGGTGGACCTGACAGGTGTTCCCAGCCTAGAGCACATTCACAAGGGTGTGGACTTTGCCTTGAAACATCGAGAGCAGGGCACTAGTGTCTATATTCACTGTAAGGCTGGCCGCTCACGCAGTGCAACTATTGCAGCTGCATACCTCATCAGGGTGGGTATGAGTCTGAGATACATCATGAACAATAACAAAACCAGCAGCAATATATACCAAAGCTCTACTGTATGTCATAGGTCACCAAAGTGAACAGTACTTGTCATCGTGTGGTTGCATATTTGTCTGGTACTTTTTTTAATGGAGCATTTATAATCTTTAGTGTCTTAATTTTATTGGTGGGAAATTTGGGAGAGGAAAAAATAATATGTAGTGATCACTTCTCTAAATAAAACCCACATAAGCAGAGTTCAAAGGGACTTTTGTAATTTAGCTTCACTTCTCTTTTTAAAAAATAAACCATGCACAATTCCAGACAGTATATTCTTTATATTAATTTGTTCCTTTTTGACAGCGTAGGCAGAGTCCTTGTTTAAAGGAATTTAATGATTAAGTCAAGTAGTTTGAATCAATGGATATTTTTACATTTCTTTTGTAAAACGATAATATTAAATGTTTAGCTACTTATGACCTCACACTCTTTTCACTCTTTTTAATTAAAAACATGAATGATTGTTGTTAAATCACTGAGGCAGACCTGTCTGACCTGACCTGACCTGAAAATTTAGCTTTAAAACTTTTTCTCATCCTAACAACAAAAATATATTTGTGTAAAATAAGTGCAACAAAGCAGAAGAAGATTAAATCTTCAAATATTGAGGAGGGGGGGGGGATTTTTTCCTATCTGATTATTCTCAATGTCTGTGGTGGTTACAGCCATGAGTTAAACATCAATTATTTCTTTCCCAGCTGCACTGTTGGAGTCCAGAGGAGGCCTATAAGGTGCTAGCCTCGGTCCGGCCTCATGTGCTGCTCCGCTCAGACCAGTTGGAGATACTGCAGGAGTACTACAAGCAAGTGTGCAGTCCTGAGTCCAGCTAGAAGATATACAGTGTACAACCGCTGACAATTATGCTTAATCTGATATACTGTACAGCCGTAATTCATTGTTTTTCCTTGTTGGAGTGCATATTTTTCTATATATTCTTTTAAGAATTTGTGTACTGTACTCAAAAGCAGACTTTAAGCTATAATAACATCCATCTGGATCAACAATTACATTGTGAATAAAAATATATATTACTTCAGATGTTTTAGACAGTGAATTTACAAATACTATTTATTTTTGATTGAGTAAGTGATGTAATGTTTTTAAAGTTTTTTTTTTTTTTTTTTTTTTTTATCCAGAGCTTCTAACTGACTTCTTTGTACTAGGAGTTGTTAAAAAACTGCATCTGGTATTTTTTGTTTCTTTGTGGATGATATCTATAAGGTCATGATATTTTAAAATTGTAAACAGTAGGAAATCCTATCTTGGCAGCTTAACAGAGTCAAAGAATTTAATGATGTTTTTAATGGCTATATAGTATAAAGAAACTGAGAGAGACCATTTGCAATGTATTTTAATAAATATGACAAACCTCAGTATGTGATTATCTTTTTTACTGAAATCCAGGGTCAGTGTTTTTAACCCTAGAAGGTGTACTGTGCCATATTTGATCAATTCATTTCTAGTGTGTCTAAATTATCAACGTGATCAAAATGTTGCTTAAACACCTGTAATATACACTCTAATCTACCACATGCTTTCTGCCCCCTGACTGACTTGAGATCGATAGTTCAAACCTTTTTAGTAAGTAAAATGCCTTTCAATAAAAATCTCACTAATTTACACTTCAATTAGAATTGTGTTTCTTAAGTAAATAACAACTGCAACTCCATATTGGCTATTTTTGCTCAGTTTGGGCTTCTAAATATATATATATATATATATATATATATATATATATTTGTGATCTCTATCACTATGTCTTATTAATATATGAACCACAGAATAAAACAATCATAGAACACTTATGCACAATTCAAAATTTGTTTAGGTCAATTTAACCTTTTTATTTTTTATCTGACAATTATTTCATAAGTCAAGCTGTTAAAGGGCTCGATTGTTCGGCCTTAAGATGGCAGCAGCGCACTGAGAAATACACTCGCAGCGTCAGTGTCAACGGATTCCGCGAGGAAGGACGCGATGTGGGAGTAAAGATGGCGGCCTCCTTGGTTAGATTTGTCCGCAGCGGTTTTGGAAGAAGTCTAAACGGTAAGAAACAAGCAAGGACAGCACTGACCGCATGGTGGTGAATTATTTACGTAATCACTATTATTTTCACTGTGCAGGACTCACAACCCGCTCTTCTGTGTTTGTGCTGTTCTTCGCTGTTGACCTTTCCTCTTACTCTCTAGCTGTCAGTACAAACACACTGAACGCTAATGACAGCGTCGACTCAGTCTTTATTATGCCAGTACAGCTGCTTTTATTATTATTTGGGTTGTGTTTTTGTTGTTTTTTTTTTTGCATGAATGTCGTTAATTTTGAATTTATTTGAACACAAGCTTATAATTTAATTCATTTTAAAGTCTTGATTTAAACCTGTCGTAATCTCAGCACTGTGTTTTCTCTAAATCTCTCTCATAGTTGCTAGACAGAGCGCTGCTGTTGTCCAGACAAGAACAACGACAACTGAAACCAGACGTGAGTAGATTTGGGGTGTTGGGTTTTTCGTTGTTGTTAAGGGGTGTTGTTGTTGTTGTTGATGTGTCACGTTTATATGTGTTTTTACATTAGCTACTGTGAGGCCTAAGGATCCAGTCACACACACTCAGCTGTCCGAGTTCGGAGAATATATTGCAGAGATTCTCCCCAAATATGTGCAACAAGTTCAGGTCAGTTATGGTTAAATGTATCCTTTTCAGATGACCGATTAGTGACATATTGACGATGCACTCTGCTGTTCCTCAATGGTTCTCTCACGTACATCCTTTTGGTCAAATTGTAGGTGACCTGCTTTAATGAGCTGGAGGTAATGATCCACCCAGAAGGGATTATACCCGTTCTTACCTTCTTGAAGGATCACACAAACTCTCAGTTCAACAACATGATTGACCTGACAGCAGTGGATGTCCCTACAAGGCAGTACCGCTTTGAGGTGAGCATGCTCAGTCTTAATAAAAAAAAAAAAAAAAAAGTAAAAAAAAAAAATAGGATCATTTACAGTTGCAATCAAAATTATTCAACCCCGTTGACCTGCAAGACATTTTGCTATGGAAAACAACATTTTATGAAATCAATTTAACAAAGGCATCAGTAAAGTATTAGAGAAAGTTTGTAAATTCACTTTTGAGGGATTCTCTGGAACACTGATGAATCATGATAAAAATTCAAATTGGCTCTAAACATTCATGTTCAAAATTAATCAACCCCCTTTGTGCAGAATCTTTTTTTCTTTAAAATCACCAATAACCGCTGTCTGTAAGTGTTTAGAAGCTTCTGTTACCCCTCTACTTCAGTCTTGTCCCATTCCTCGCCTGAAAAAGTTTCCAGATCACTGATAATCATTGGTTTTCACATTACCACTGCTTTCTTCAAATTCAACCAGATATTTGCAATGGGAATTAAGCCTGGAGACTGAACAGGTCACTCAAGTACATTCTATGACTGATCCCTGAACCAAGCAGAAGTAGATTTGGATGTGTACTTTGGGATGACTGTCCTGCAGGAAAGTCCATTGATCATCAGCTTCAGTCTTTGCACCAAAGGCATCACAATTCTTGTCAAAATGGCCTGATACTTTAAAGAATCCATGATGTCCTTCATACAGTCATGATTTCCACTTCCTTCTACAGTAAAGAAACCCCATAACAGGACTGATCCACCTCCAAGTTTGAGGATGGAGATGGCGTTCTTTTGCTTATGAGCTTAGCCTTTTTTGCAGCAGAAATGCCACTGATCCATGGGTCTAAAAAGTTGCAGTTTGGTCAGATCACTCCATAAAACATTCCTCCAGAGCTCCACAAGTCTACACAAATGTATTTTATCAAGTTCAAGTTGGCCTTTTGTTCTTCTTGATCTGTATTCATCAAGATCTCTGCTTTGTCTCAACTTGAAGGCCATACTTGTCTAGTGATCTTCTTACACAGTGCATTGAAATGGTTTTCCTCCTCTCATCGGGTCATCTTGGAAGTCTTTGGCTGTACATTGCAGATTTTTCTCAGTTGCTCTGATTAAGCATTATATGATATTGTGCTTGTTTTTCTTCAACACCCTCAAAGGTTTTCTGGTAAAACACACTTTAAGCTAAGGAATACGGCTGAGAACTGTGTCTCTAGGAACTTTCAATGTCTTTGAAATCTTCATATAGCCTTAGCCTTTCTAAAGTAATACAATATTTATTATCTTTAGCTTTTGTGAGATCTCTGTTGACATTGTTGCTACTCAACTTCAGCACATGCATGGGCTAACTATGTATGTATGTATGTGTAACAGCTCAAGCTTATTCTGGTTTTAATAGAGGCTTAATTGTGTTTTGAGACAGTTTTATTCCCCACCATGCAAATAAGTGATTTAAAAACTGCAATGCCGAATAGCGGTTGAATAATTATGACATAGCAGTATTATTAAAAATTTTTACTCAAAAATATTGCATTATATATTGACTATCACTTTTAATATGCCAGTGAACTGTTATAGATGCAATTACATTTTTAGCCTGGACCTTCAGAAAAGCTTGTATTTGTAAAGTACTGCAGTCTCTGAGGGGTTGAGTAATTTTGATTGCAACTGTAAATCTTTGTGTGTGTGTGTGTGTCCCACAAAAATATATTCTTGTAAAAATATCATGCAAAACGTAAATTTTTTTGGTAGTCTGGATGGGAGAAGTTATAAACATGGGAAATATTTGTGCATTTAACAGAATCAAATCAAACATTTCTCAAACTGTTAAACTGCAAAAGGATTGATGATCCAATATTTCCTCATTTAGATTGTGTATAATCTGCTGTCCCTGCGCTATAATTCTCGTATCCGAGTGAAGACCTACACTGATGAGCTGACTCCTCTTGACTCCTCTGTGCCTGTGCACCGGGCAGCTAACTGGTATGAGAGAGAGGTATGTGTCTTATTGTGATCAGGTTTCATGAACACATTTTGAGCTTTGTGTATTAAAAAATACAAAAATAGATGTCTGTTTAGTCTTCAATATACTCCGACACATGCTGCAGTGCTTCGCAGTGGAGCCCCCGAGCTTCTTCTTCCCTCCCGCTATGACACTCTGCCGACTGCAAATGACTGTGAATGTCTAGTCAGTGGTCCATGAGGTCATGCGGCATAGCTGTACTATGCAGATGTTATGTCTGTTTTATCAGATTTTAGAGCTAGCGTTGCTTCATTATGAAATTATATTACAATACAGATCTGGGACATGTTTGGAGTTTTCTTCGCAAACCATCCAGATCTGAGGCGCATCTTGACCGATTATGGATTTGAAGGTCATCCATTCAGAAAAGACTTTCCTTTGTCTGGATATGTTGAGGTAAATGCACTGAATATTGCTTACTGAATGCCGTCTCTGTTTCTCAGAAATGTTTTTGTTGTTGAACTGTAAATGCTGATGTTTTGAACGTTCTTTTCATATAATAAAAAAAATCCTGAAAAAAATGTACCATCGCTTCCACAAAAATATTAAACCGCACAACTATTTTCAATATTGATAAGAATAAGAAAAAAACTGAGAAAGAAGCACCAAATCGGCATATTACAATGATTTCTGAAGGGTCATGTGACTCTAAAAACTGGAGTAATGGTTGCTGAAAATTCATCCTTGCATCACAGGATTAAATTACATTTTAAAACGCATTCAAACAGATGATTTTTTTTTTTTGTAAACTGTAGTAATAATTCACAATATTAGTGTTTACTGTATTGTTGATTGAATAAATGCAGCATTAATGAACATGAGAGACTTTAAAATAATAGTTTGTGTTAAAAGGTACAAAGCAACTGCGCATTAAAAATTTTTTTTATATATATTGCATATGTATGTATATAAATATAAAATGTGAACCATTACTGTGTGTATTCATTAATGTTGATTGTTTTTCTCCTCTTTCAGGTACGTTATGATGATGAAGTGAAGCGGGTTGTGGCTGAACCTGTTGAGCTCGCCCAGGAGTTCCGTAAGTTTGACTTGAACAGTCCCTGGGAAGCATTTCCCGCATACCGCGAGCCTAAAGACGCTCCTAAGCTGGAATCTGGGGATGAACCAGCAAAGTAACCCCCACTCTGTGTCCTGACCCATGAGAGTTATACACATAGGCTCAGATAAGTCCTCAGAACTTATTCATGTAAATAAGATCTAAATAAAACAATGAAAAACGCTCCCGTTTCTGCATATCATTTCTAATTTATATATTTTTTGCAGACATGTCCAGGCCTTGACACTTGTTAAAAACTGTTGAGAATTGTACCTATGTACACAACAAGAGTTTTATGTTAAAAAAAATAAATGTAACAAATGATATTCAAAACAAATCTTTTTTTCAGAAGCGTCAGGAAAATATACAAAGTTCTCTCGGGTATTCTAATGAAAAAGTAAACTTATAAAACTGTGTGTTTGAATAATATTTGAAAGTCAAGTTCCTGTTAAATACACTTGTTTGATACCTGTGTTGTTATATTTTTTTATTATTATTATTAGTTCAGGTAAAGGTGCATATTTCCAAATGCCTTCAAGCTTTTACATATTTCCAGTTCCCACTACAAAAGAATAAATCATATTGACAGGTTATTCCCAAAAATATTTTTATCTACAAAATTATGGGTTTTAGTCAAAAATGATTTAATTGCTATTCAGGAATGTCATTGCACACAGCAAAATTATAGGTATAAGAATCTCTCCTCCATAATTAACTGTGGCTTTTCCATTTACTAATCTCATTACAGTTTGTGACAAGTCAGTTACTCCGTAAGAGCACGTAAATGAGCTCTTGATGGACTCGAATCATCCAGCTACCGTGTTCTCTCAACCCTTCATGAGCTGTGCTCTGCTGCAGTTGTTGGTTCTGGCATATATATCTTCTCATTTTTGTGCAATTTCTTTAATATTTTACATTTTCTTTTTACTATTTATCATTTACTTCTGATAACTTTTAAAACATTAGTCTTCATTAAATATAGTTTATTCATGTACCGAAGTATTCACTGCCAGTTGTTCAATGTTCCGAGAAGACCATTTCAGCAATTCAAGAACATTCAGTTCTCTAGGATGAAATATTTATTTCCCATCTCCTTAACTTTGTTTACTAGCAGCATTTACATTTGTGTGCTCCTGAGTGTATCTTGGAGCTTTGTACAGTACACTTGAGGTTTATTTATTTATTTTTTCAAATTTGAATTGAACAGTTTTTCTAAGTTTACGGAAAAAACATCTTTTTTTTTCCTTCATTCACACTGAAGTCTGTTCCCTGACATAATCGTTTTAGAATCGTTTTTACAAATCTTTCCCTCAATGTTCTGCCACCGCCACCATACTAAACGATAAAACGATTATTATCTAGGTGTTGCTGCATATGGTTTGCACCAAAAACAGTTCTTTACTTTCAGGCTTTTTCCAACAAAAATCAAACTAATTCCTCTTAAAATTCCCCAGGCCTCTCTTTAGCCTTTATGTCAGAGAACTAATCTGATCTGCTGAGTACTCATGAAGGCATTGGCATTCATGATGCAATCAAGCTTATGTAAATTCAAAAACCATGCAAAGGTGTGCCATGTTAACATTATTGCTTAAAGCAGTTAATCACCTGAGAAAGCAGCTGATTTATGTTGTTCAAATGTGTTTGCAGCAGGGATTTAAAAATATTTACTTGATTCATATACATTTATTCATCAGGGAAAAATCCTTCCACAGGCTAAAATATAATTGGTCGGAGTGAAAGCACTGTAGATGTATTAATACTAATGAGAAATACAAGACACAAGAAAGAGTTCACATTCAGAGTTTTTATTTGGCTTGCTTCTGAAGACTGGCTTCTCTCACACATTAAGAATCCAGCGTACACTGAAACCACTTTTACGGTACTTTACAAAGCAGCTCAAACTGCACAAACATTGAAAAACTTATCCAGCACTCGTTCACAAAGTTTATTTATCATATTAAACCATACAGAAAAGTATATAAGACCAGGCACAGTAATAGAAATGCAAACGTTTACTCATATAGAAATGGATAAAAAAAAACACTGAAGTATATTTACATTTTGGAATTGTGCACTTCATATTACATAATGCTTCATCAAATAAATAAATCTTTATGTCCATATACACACAACAGCATGAACCATCTGAATTATATAAACTGATCGATATCTTTGATAGATTTTCGGTCCAAAATATAATCATTAATATTTGTTGGACTACTTTTCAAAAATCGTTATCATCAGTTGGTGTACATGTATTTGGCAGTGAATAACATCATTGTTTCTTTAGAAGCTGTCAGCCTGCGCTACATTTGGCAAAGTTTCTGGCCAAACATAATACGTTTACAGAAGCAGTCCTCAGTATAATGTGAAGCGCTGTTCCGAAACCAGAGTGATTATTGACTGACTACATGAATCTGTCTACATGAAGGACTAAAGGATTTAGTGGAATTCTCACTGGTTTTTGTTTGTGTGCCATAAACAGATTTAACACTGGAAATAATAGATGGATAAGCAGAAGACAGTACTCCCGTGCAAATCTTTCATGCAAAAGCTTCAAAGACAACAAAATTTCTCATTTAAAACATGCATGCATTTAACACTTGTATTGAAACACAGTTTTGAGTTGGGGCTGTTCAATGAACTGCCTCTGTGGAGATAGGTGCTTTAGTGCGAAGAACTTTTGATCGTTCAGTCAAACTGTATATTTTGTTTTATATTGACTTTTATTACCCTTTTTATTAAATTTTCTTAATGTATTTAATTTTTAAATTTTACAAATGATTAATATTTAAAAGTGACCTGTTTGTATTTAATCATTATATTATTGTGAGAACTCAGCATCCAAAGGCTTAAAGTCACAATAAAATCAAAACGGACAATTCTTATTATTCATGGAATATTGAAACATTTTATTAATTTAATTAGCCTTGCACATTAAGCTTAAAAATGGTATGTGCTATCGTTATTATTAATAAGAAATATTAGTGTCTCCTCCCAATAACATCCCTGTGCTCCGGCTGGGCAATAATCACGCAATCTGTCACTCACATAAGATCACTCAATTAGCAAACAACAACAATCCAATTAATTCCCAACTGAAAAAATCAAGTGCTGCCCAAGATTTTTTATTTTATTTTTTTCTCATTTGAGAAGTTTTCAGGATAGGGAAGAAAAGATCATCGCAATTTCCATTTCATGGCGACTTTAGGAATGCTGAGTTTAACTGAATTGTTACAGGTCCTGCTTGCTTGACTCATTTTTTCCTAAAACTAGATAAAACATGGTAAAAACAAGAGCTAAAGAGATTACTATATGGAATTTGAAGAATCTCTAGCTTGTAGAAGATTGCGTGAAGGGAGCTCACATTTTTTTCCCTTGTTCTAAACTCTTACCTTCCTAAAGACCCAGACTGACTGGCTCCTTGACTGGCCTACAGTGTCTTATCCAGTTTCTGCTGCTGAGGAAGGCTTCGGTGGAGCTCGGGATACACCAGGAAGCCAGTGAAAGTGATATACTTGGCGTGATTACTGTAAGCACCAAATCCATCCCTCTGGTGACTGTAGAGCCAGACAGTATCTCCAGCCTGCAGTGACAACATCAGACTCTGGCTCTGCAGGGCCTTCTCAGTGTCGCTGTCATCATAGATCATGGTCTGCACTTCCAAATGGTTCTTCATTAGCTTCACTGACAGGGTCTTATGGGGCAGCTTGCCAGCATTGAAGGAGAAGTAATAGGCTCCTGCTACTCTGCATTTGAAAAGACCAGACGTCAAGTTGAAGTCGTTGCCGATGTTGACAAACTCTGTGTCAAAGACAATGGGCTGGTGCTCAGGGTATCCTTGATCCACTCCCACAATACTCTGAGTGCGGCCCACTGAGAATGCTGACCGCTGGTCATCATCTTCTTCCTCTCCATCTCTCACTTCCTCTTTTGTTTCTTCATCCCATCTCTCTTCTTTCAAACTCACACTAGACTCCTTGGTAATTGTATTTTCATGCTCGACTAGTGAGTGATCGCTGGTTTTCGGTGGTTGATGGTCACTGTCATGATCTTTGTGTGTGTGCTCTTGGTAGCCGTACACATCGGGGTAGATCAGGTAACCGTTAAAGGTGGTATAATGACCAGTGTTGCTGTAGATAGCATAGCGAGGGTCTCCATGAAGACGAAGCCAGACGGTGTCTCCGAAATCAAGCTGCAGCATGGCGCTCTGGCTCTGCACCTTCCGCTCCTCTCCGGCATTCTCGTCGTAGACAATCGCCTGAACCTCATTGCGGTTCTTCATTAGCATGACTGACAGGTCTCGACGCGGGAACTTTCCCACCGTGAAGGAGAAGTAGTACGCACCCGGAATCCTGCAGCGGAATAAGCCAACCTTTGGATCGAAATCGCCACCGATGTTGACATACACCTTGTCGAAGGTGATGACCATCTTGGGCCCTCCCTCCATGCTGCTGGTACGTGCCACAGAGAATGCGGATCGCAGCTCCACTGCGTCAGACATGCGGGCGAATGCCCATGCGGTGGTCACATGACACAGCACACACAGCAGCAGGGGCCTGGTACCAGGCAACATTTTAACTGCAGAGGGAATAAAGAACAACTCTGTTAAATATCGTCAACAAATCCGTTAACATAAACAAAAAGTGTTTAACACTCTCATTTGAATCAGTTAAGCTTGTAAATGATAGCTGCTGCTCGTTAGCAAAACATCAGGTCCAAAAAAAAGAGCAATCATTATGCATAGAAGTGCCAGCGGGAGGTGGGATCAAAACAGAATAGATCAGTGACTTTAGTAGATACAGCAGGATGAGAGCTGTATTATCAGACCCTCTCTCCTTTCCCCTGAGATGTGCAGTAATAGGACACACACTGGATCAGCACATCACAGCAGAACACTAGAGGTGACAGAACACTGAGACTGAAATGTCAGATCAGTTCTGCACAGCTTTCAAGGGGGTCCCATCCCTAAATCCCACTGCAAATTTTCACCCCATTTTGTAAGTGTATCTAATATCATGGTGAACAATACAAAAAGATTACAAAAACATGGTTATTAAAATCCATTTCTGAAGCATTTTTATTTAAATCAAGAGAGCTGCTGTGAATTCACCCCATTTGTTGTGATTCATGAAATGATTCATAATAAAAGGGGTGGATAGTGATTGTTATAAATTTGCACATAGACTGCAAATGAGCTTAGACTGCATTCAGCACCTCTTTATTGTGACGCAGATATCGCTAGCCCTCCATCTGCTGATCTATGCCCCATAGGAGTGTATGCCTGTGGGGAGAGCAGTGTATATATGGGATATTGCAGGATACCTGGTAACTATTAGGTTTATACACATTCATCCTGTTAAATATCCTTCATAATATTTGTCTAAAACCAGATCAACCAATTCAGAGATCCATAATAGAGCAATGCTGCCTCTTTCTGTGTTTTACTATAACGTCGCCTACACTACTGAAAAAAAAAACATCCCATGCAATCTACAATACCACTGTATGTTCCCACATTTCCTTCTTCTTAACAGACTTTAACATCCACAAGATGCAGATTATACTGTTGAAGGTGCCTCCTGTATGAATTGAGACATTAAACCTTAAATCAGCAGCTTCCGTTTGATTTAATGATGGATGGAGCTCATCATCCCTCTACCACATTGAAATATGAATAAAAATGAAAAGAGAATAAAATGCAAAGAGGTTTTTGCTCTTAATGAGATCTCTTGAGATGCCAGAGAAGTTGGACTTCTGTTGCACGGATGAAACACTGAGCTAAGCCACGCTAAAAATAGAGTGCCAGCTTTCTGTTTGGTATTTGAACAGTTTAAGAATATTCATGTGAAATGCTGGAGTAAATCAGCATGTGTAGGTGGCTTACGATTTTCTCAAAATATTATTATCTTAGCCGACCTAAAAACAATTATCTAGCCTATAAGAAGTGTGTTTTATTTAAGAAATATTTGATTTTATATGATTATGATCCACACCTTTCATCTGTTTCAAACTAAATGGCTTAGTATCATGTGAATCATTCATGAAATCCTGGGAGCATTTACTACTGATTGCATACGTGTTTAACATTTAATGTTTGACTGAGTGTTTACAGGATATTAAAATATGCTGGCAAGTTAAATTACAACAACAAAATATCATTTTCCTCCTGTTGTTTTATATCTATTTTAGTTGAGCAATGTTTCATGCCCTTACAGTCCGAACACTGGGAGACATCAATATTTGTCAATGCCTTTCTTGTGTTTTCAGCTACACCTTTTTCCTCACCGAATGCTGAACTGCAATGTCCCTTTGGGAACACAGAGTTAACCCTTCAGCTCAGTGAAGCAAAAACATAAAATCTCTATATGCAACAGCAAAAAGGTCTAATATACATTTTAATGCATCAATTGATTTCCCATGTTTGCTTCTGTACATTACTATTGGTATAATTGAATTTGGCTTCTTTGAGACATGGTCACTTCATGGCTACAGGCTGGCTATCATCTCATTTAAACTGAGCGTTTGTGCTGGTGTAAACAGGCCTTGTCAATTCTGACATCAAACCTTTGTAAGGAGTGAACTTTAAACACGTGAACTGGACACCAATATTCAGTTGTCTGAATAGCATTTTGTATGCATCTCAATACTTGGTCTTTTCTTTATCAGACAGCTATTTTCAGCTGTTTTAAAGTGACCATGTTTATTCAATTTAGCTGTTAAGCTTTTTAATAATTAAGCATTATTACTTTTTTAATTCATATGGTCTTGTTATCTTTAAACTAAAATATTAATTTTCCATCACCCTCAAGAAGACATCTTTTTTTTATTCTTTGCTGACATGTGGAATGGTGTAAAAACTGGGTAATAATCTCTCCCCCCCAGCAACCTGTCCCTCACATGAAATCACAGCAATTAGCGAATGATGATAATCCAAAGATTCAATCAATTTCAAATCAGAAAAAATCATGTCCCACGTTACATTATTTCTCATTCAAGAAGGTGTTTCACTCGGCTATAAGTCACAAAACAGGGTCAGAATTTTTCCTTCATGTAAACTTTAAGCTACATAAAACACCTACATTAAAAATTGTGCTGTAGCACTAATTTGTAAATATAGACAGAGACACAATTTGAACGTTTCCCCATGGACTGACACAAGGTGGCCTGTCACATTCAAAAAGCTTTTCAGAGGCGATACATTATTGATCCTCCAGATTTTTTCACAGCAAACAATGACATTCATCATCGGGGACACTAAAGTGATTTAAAGTAAAATGTTAATGCAGGTAAAGATGAGTGGACACACTTGGCCTTAGTTTGCTTGTGAAACTCCACTCAGCGCGTGAGGGGCAGTGTGTGTGACACAGCTGTGTTGTTTAATGAGAGTCTGTGGAGTATCGGCATACACTCAAGAGTGCAGCGCCTGTGAGCGTGTGCTCCAGGGCCCAGTTATCTCCTCTCTCTTTCTCTCTCTCTTTCCCTAACAGCCTTTGGTATCACACTCTGATACTGCCACTTTCACTGAACCATTCAGCCAAAGCCTCACACACACACACATCCTCTATTCTGGCAGCACAGTCTAAATCTCAAACACACATAGATTAAATACAGCAGTCGTTTCAGAGGATAGGATATAGGTGCTGGAGACAAGGAGGAGAAAGAAAGGGATACGTTTTATGAGTCAATGAGAGAAGAGAACAGGAAGATGAAAGACAAGTAAGAAGCCATTTAAATATTGGGACGATGACAGTCACAACACTGTGAGCATAATGAGGGCTTGAACCCGACAGCTGGCGTCTCCCGAAACTCCCAGCGACAGACAGAATCAGTCATTCTTCACAGTTACAGCGTTCCATTAGACTACTAAGTGGTTGTAAATTGAACTAGTATCAATCTGAATATTTTTCATGCTTCAGTATTTTACTGTGTAATCTGCTGCAGTCAAATTGAATAAAGGTGGGTAACAGCACGAGTCGCCTGCTGCCCTATACGTGTGTGTAATCTGTCATCTGTGACATGGGTAATGACCCAGCGTACGAACAACATGCTGCCAATAAAACACAACAACAACTCTTCTGTTAGACTACCGCAAAATACATCAAGACAACTATCATATAAATATGTACGCCGTTTTTTATTATGCATCAGGAATTGTATAATAAAATCATTGTTATGTGTCCTTTCAATAGGTATGCATTCACTCTCCACACATCTAATTAAACATGCTGTGGATATGAATCTAAGCTAATTAGTGTTTTCATTTACAGTAATCCTTGCACTATAAAACGTCTTTGACTTACGGTGTAAATAAATGTGTGCATGTGCTTTAGTGATTGAATTTGGCCATGGAAACATGCAAAACCTCTTCCTCTATCTTAATCTACATGCTAAGATCTATAAATAGGGAAACCAGTGTTTATCGGCAAGCCAGATAAATTTCATACAAATTTAATGAGTTTATCTGTGTAAATATTCACTTTGACCGGACATCAGGCAGTTTCTTTTTCCACACACGCACACATATGCGCAAGCTGAATGGGTTCTTAGTGTCTTCGGGGAAATCTCCCTGGCAGTGCAGATCCATATCAGATCACTATCAGCAACAAAAAGCCCCTCTCTGTCTCTCTCCCCCGCTCACGCTGTCCCGAGGTGATGCAGATATGAGCATGGAGAGTGGATGACCTGGCTTTGTCAGTATCAACCCCACGTGTGCTGTTTTCAAAGCGTTCAGACAAAGGTTTACCTCTGTTGCAGCTCTGCTCTCTGCTATGTTCAACAATAGCAATGTCAGCATCAGAGAGAACCAGAGAGCATCATCACAAAAGTAGATCAATTCCCCTCATCTGGTCATCATGGTCATAAAATGACAGTGACAACTGCAGCACAGAGAGGTACAGGAACGATCTGTATGAACGATATGAAAGTTTGCACCTCTGAGGGAGTGTTTACACCGATCAGATAAAAGACGAATACAAAGCGGTGGGGTACGATCGCCACTGCATCAAAAGATAGAGAGGGATAAAGAGAAACCACATCTTCATGCTGATGTCCTTACCTGTGCGGTCAGAGCTGCAGGAGGCTGTCTTGAAGTTCTCTCAGTGGACTGAATGAAGCAGTCTCTCTTTTTTTCTTTTTCTTTCTCCCCTTTATTCTTTTCTTCTCTCTCTTGCTTCCTCTGTGTGTCGGCTCTCAACCTGCTGCTGATGTCTGGTGCAGCACACACCCACACATTCATGCGCACACACTCTCACTCACACACACACACACACACACACACTCTCTCTCTCTCTCTCTCTCCCTCTCTCTCTCTCTCTTTCTCTCTCTCCAATACAGTCATTGGAGGATTTAAGAGCAATCGGGGTGCTGCAAGCTGATTGGGGGGCTCTGGTGCAGACAAATGAACAGCCACTCTGTAAGGACTATCAACAGGGAGACTCCAGGGGGTGTTGCCTGTGTGTACATGAGCAAGCCAAACTGGACATGATGATCTGTTATGATCTTATTTTGTTAATATGAATGTGTTTGCAAGCACTTATTCAATATAAAAACAGCCAGATGGATCAATCCTACATATACGAGAGTATTTTCTCACAAGACCCATGTGCAATGGCAGACTGTAGACTAATACACACAGGTTTTAGTTTTGCCACAACAACTGTGGTAATTTCACACCTCTGCCCATGATCATAGTCATTACTCAGAATCCCTGAGGAAAGACATTTTACACTGAGTAAGTGACTGATTTTGTTAGCTATTCCACTTTACATTGTTTGCTGAGTAAATGTTTGTTTTTAAACACAAATGGCCATTCTATTTTGATCTGAGTCTGTATAACTCTCTCTCTGCAGGCACCATATGGACTGGGTCTATCTTCCTGTTCCCAGCAGTTCCCCCCACCCCGTCCTGATCATTCTGGCACTGAACGGTTTAATCTGTTTCCATAACATTCATTCTGGCCCTCTTTCATTGTTTGCCACGATGAATGCTTGTATCTAGTCTCTGGAAGATGAGCATTTGGGACAATAATAGCTATATTTAGTTATTATACAGTTGGGTCTTCTTGCGTAATTGATTTGAAGGTGATCATTCAGATGTGAAATTGAATTGCCCCTTTTAAAGTGCAAAAGGCTGCTCTATGACTTTCACATGGGTCAGAGAGACAAGCTTTCTCTCTCTCCTCCTGTGACTCAGTGCTGCTTGAAATGAGTATCTGAAGAAAACAGGTTACTCAAACCCCTCCTCAAGTGGACTCAGCCGTGAAGACTAAACTCATGGTGACTGAAATGCTATTAGGATAAAAGACTCCTTTCTAAACTTCAGTAGCAGCCACATTAAAGCTCCTCAGACAGACACCGAGGCTGCCTGGTCTGAGCTCTTAATTGAGCCATTCCACTGAAGCAGGTGTTTGTACAGCGATATCATTCTAGCTGTTGAACTCAGGGTTTATTCATCCTATGCTGTCAATAATGTCATGATTGTCATAATGATTCATCATATTATATAATATTATTTCAGTAAATATCTGCTGGTCAAATCCGTCAGAAAAAAATGCTTTTCAGCAAGCTTCTTAAGAGCCTGACATCTTTGATGCCCTGTTTTAAGGGTGTGAAAAAGCAGAATGGTGTTCATTTAAAGATTGGACATTCCTTCTAAACACAAACTCTCATGCCCACATTTTAAAATTGGAAGTATAAACATTTGTCCTCAAAGTAGGGACTCAAGCAAAAGTCAAACTCTTAAGTTCCCTCCTGGACTATATCAAGTTAAAATTAAGGTGGATTTAGGTGGTACAAGGGTGTGGAAAAATTGTCACAGGGGTGAGTTAAGCAGCCACTTATGTGATTGTGCTGTAATTGACAGGACAAGATGAACAAGCTCCTCCTAAACTACCATTTACAGTTACATTTATGAACTTAAAAATTATTTTGTCCATTACGAGTTGTCTTTTGCAACATTACACTTAAGGGATACCTAAAAATGAAAATTCTCTCATAATTATTATTTTTTTTTTACCTTTATGCTATCCCAGTTTTGTATGACTTTCTTTCTTCAGATGAATACGAAGAAAGATTTTTACCGTTTATGAGTCTGTGTTATGCAAGTGGATAGTAACCAAAAGTTAGTACAACATGTGTCTCTTAAGCGTTCATGAGTTAAGTGCTTCACCATTACTTTTTCTGTAAACTTCAGAAAATGATTATGTAACACTTCACGATCATGACAGTTGGCAGAAACTGATGGTTTATAGTTTAAAAAGTTATCAATATTAGTATTTTTCTAGCACACCTGTTTTTTCACTTTAGAAGACATTTATTTACTGAGACACTATGTATTACCACCATGATCGCTGTGAGTGTTTTATGAAGCATCAGCTTTTGGGTTACTATGCATTTGCATTATTTTGGACTCACAAAGATGGTTTTTTTCAAAAAATCTTCATTTTTAACAAAGTCATACATCTGGGACAGCATGGGTGAGTAAACGATGAAAGTATTTTCATTTTTAGGTTGAGAATCCTTTTAAGAAGAAAAAAAATACATTATAGTAAAATAATATAGTCATCACACTTCTTACAAGAATAATGCATAGACTGAATAAATATAATTTGACAAAAAGTAATCATTTACTCACCCTCATGTAATTCCAAGCCTGTATACATTTCTTTCTTATGTTAAACATAAAATAAGATATTTTGAAAGGTGCTGGTAACAATTAAATTGTTGATAGTCCCCACTGACTTCCGTAAGGGTGAGAAAATGATAACAGAATTTTCATTTTTGGGTGAACTATTCCTTTAAGTATTATAATTATGCATTATTATAATTTTTTAATAGTACATTGTTCTGATTGTACATTGCCATTCTGATATCCATAAAATGGATGCTAAGGCTGATAAAGTAAAGTTCATGATAAAGTAACAGAAAATCAATAGCATGTCTTCCTATTGCTCCCTGGGAAAAAATACTTTGACAAACAAAAAAATTCACAAGGAGCTATGAAACAACTTTTGATTCACAAGGTGACTAGTAGAGCAAGTTGTAATCTGTTTAGTCAGAAGGCAAACACAAACTGTTGTTTAGCGTTTTAGCATTGCTAGCAGCGCTACATGAGCATGGCAGCCACGAGAAGTTAACTGAGCAACATGAAATCAGTAATGCATCCCTTCAATTTCACGCTCAGACCATGACAAGCTGCTCTGGAAGGAGAGGTGCCAAACTTCATGCCTCGTGGCAGCAATCCGTGACAAGAAATGTGTCTGTGCGTTTGTGTGTGTACCAAGAAGGGAGCGAGTGACAGAGAGGGAATTTTCCTTGACAGATCTCTCCAGTTACGGGGATTAGATGGAACAAATTTCCTGAGCTCCAGTTTCCCACCATCCTCTCTCTGACACTGCTCATTTTCTCTCCATCTCCTCAAAATAACTCCTTCAAAGAGAGGGGGAACGGCAGAGATAGCGAGCAATAAAGTGATAGAATAAATATATGTCTGTTTTCAGGCTTAATCTACAGACCACCAAATTTCTCACCTCACGCAATCTCCATCCCTCTGCTCCCTCTTTCTTTCTCACCTCATTAGTTTGTCACTTCTAGCAGGGTGACTGTGTGTCTTATTGAGTGTTTGTGTCTTGTACGATGGTTTCTGTGAAATGTCCCTGGTCTGTCAGGAATTATCTTTTTGTGACTGATTTATTTTTGGTAATTTATGGCTATTTATACATCTTTAACTAATGGAACTGCAAACAAACTATGTATGTTAGAGGCTGCAGTTTAACACAATGTTACTTTCAATATAGAGAATATATAAATTTGAACCATTTCATAAAGCAAAGTCTTTCTTTTTGATGTGCCAGAGCACAATAATTAAACATTAATATCTACACATTATTCATAAACCTGTAGAACTAAATGAAGCAAATATATGTTTATGCTATATGTGTGTGCTATTTTTTAGGGCTTAAAATAGAATTAATCACATGCTTTATGAAATGTGGAATAAAACAGCAACATCATAAAATTCAGTAAACAAGGTAAAATATTTCATGCTTAAAGGGATAATTCACACCAAAAAAAAAAAAGAAGGTCAACATTTACTAACCATGAGGTTGTTCCAAAGCTAGATGAGTTTATTTTTTGTGCCGAAGATATTTTGAAGAAACAATTTCTGGTCTCTCTTTGTTTTCCACAAACATTCTTCAGAATATCTTCTTTTATGCTTATAAAGAAACTCATACAGGTCTGAAACAACATGACAGTTAGTAAATTATGACAGAACTTCCATTTTTGGGTGAACTATCTTTTTAAATACTGTTAAACATATTCATATCTTAAGTGCAGAACTTTTTAAAATAATTTCCTCAAATTTTCCACAGGCACCCAAACAGCACCCATGTGGGCCCTGCATCACACCTGAGTTACACTGCTGAACAAGTCATGAAAAGACCTTGGTTTCTCATGTTTTATACTGTAGTATATTTCCAAAACTACATGGATTATTTTCATTATGTTCAATGTGATTTGAAATGTTCACACACAAATGTGTCTCTTTACATCACACAATCAGAACTACTGATGTTACAGATCAGAGCACAGACACATCTCCCACTAGGCCAGGAAATCACAAAAAAAAGGTGCCCTCCAAAAAAATCAAATCAGCAGCTTCTTAACCAAATGGAAATGAATAGAGAAGGAGACTTAAGGGACTGAACGATTGTAAGGAGCATTTGTTGGAGTCTTGATCTGGTGCTCTGACTGATAAACAGCCATCTGCCTCAAAGTGAGAGACAGAGGGAGAGCAAGTGTGTGCAAAAGATCAGAGAGAGAGAGGAAGGTAGCTTATCCTGTCCCCAGGGGGACTTCTCAAACCCATTCTCACCTCCTGAGGAGCAGATGGCGGAAGAAGAGGGACAGTATTGGATGAACTTGAACACACTGATGTCTAGGAGGAGCTGCTGAAGACACTGCAGAGGATAACTGAGAGCCACAAATGATATTCTGTGATATTTGCTCTATTTAAGGAGAGGCTAATGAAAAAGAGAGAATGTGCTCTTCTGTATGGAAAAATGTGTGGTGTGTGTGTGTTCTTTAATTGTCTGGAGGTGAGAGTAAATAGGTCATGAAATTTTGTGTGCGCACATTTCAGCGTCTGACCTATTTTTGTGGGTAATTTGTTCATTACTCATCTGCAAACCAAAGCATTAAATCAAAACTACATTATCCTGTTTCTCAATTTCTTTCCAGGCCGATTAATAGGAAGAATAATTATTATATCATTATACAATGAAACGTGTGCAATAACAATTCAGCCCAGTGGATGATTCCGGAGACTAAAGAGTTCCTTTCACTGGCACACTCTTTATTTCTCCCAAAAATAAAAATCTTGTAATTGTTTACCTGTAATGTCATTCCAAACCAGTATGACTTTTTTTCTTCTGCAGAACATAAGTATAACTGACGATATTTTGACACTGTCTTCATACAGTGAAAGTCAATGGTAACCAAAACATTTCTTTCTTCAAAATGTCTTCTTTTATGTTCCACAGATGAAAGAAAGTAATACTGCAATGACACGAAGGCAAGCTAATTATGACAGGATTTTCATTTTTGTGTGAACTATGCTTTTTACAACATCACTAGACAGGGATTAAGATTCAGTGACACATTATCACTCAAACGTGGAGTGTCTTTTGTCTTTGATTAAAATGTTACAGTTGCTGTTCATAATATTGGGGTTAGGTTAGGTCAGCGTTTAGCACCTGTGAGTGATCTGAGTTTAGACAAGGAAATCCCTCTTTACTATCACAATTATATATCTTTTTAAAGATGATATCATCACATCAGTATATGTAAGACATATCACTTTGAAGAGAGAATTCATCTTTCATCTCTCCTGTACGTGTGCTGTTGCTAAGAGACCAGCAGTCTGCCACATACCACCTCATGCATCCCCCGCGTGCGTTTGTTTCACACCCTATGCCAGGAGAGAGGGAACTGTACCTTCTTTTCGCACCACGCACAGAATCTCATCTTACAGTCAAATCACGCCCCTCATTTCTCACATTTAAACATTCTCTTACATGCAGGGATTCTAAAACGTTGATGTCATTTCTAAATTTCTAAACAATAAAAAGCATTACTGCACTCAAACAATAAGACTATTTTACAAGCAAGTATATCCGACATCAGTCACAGCACAACCACTGACTTTATCGTATGTGTATTTGATTTCATTAGTGCAGATTAATGTTTGAGAGCTGGTTGTGTAGTCTTAATGGACCGCGTTTCAGTCATTGTAATATTCCATTGTCTGACAACAGAAACATTAAAATATATTAATAAAAATAGTTTTATTGAGAATTAAATGAAATGGCTAAATTAAATTGCAGTATGTGAGCATAGGGAGGCAATACAATACGACACGCACTTACGTCATAAATATGCTAATTAGCGCATGACGTCATATAGCTCATGTTCTCATGATTTATTTTTATGAATTAAAATGTTTCAAAACACCCCCCCCCCTGTTTTTTTTTTCACAAATCGCACCCCTGCATATATATATATATATATATATATATATATATATATATATATATATATATATATATATATATATACACACACACAAATACACACACACACACACACACACACACACACACACACACAAGAAAATTAATGTAATAATGGTCAATAAAAGTCAAATTCTCTCTGATGAAAAAATAAATAGCACACCCACTTTCAAATTTCACATCACACCACAATTGTTCAATTTACTGTTTTGTCTGAATATATAAAAATAATTTAAGTTAGTGATTTATGAAATAAAATAATGCTTTAGAAATGCTTGCTTAGTGAAATCTATAACTACAAAACTCCCATATATAGGCTATTCAAAGAAACAATAGGTTGAGTAGTCTGAAAAAATTTAACCATTTTGCAAAGAACATTATTGTTTTAAAGAATACAATACTGCTCTGGGCCCACATGGAATCCGTGCCCACAGATTTATCTGCACACAGATCTGTTTATTTGACATGAATGAATCATTTTAATTCACATTGCTGTTTTCTTGTCATGTGGCAAAAGAACATTTGCTGATCTACTGTATAGACAGCCAGGTTTGATATTAGCAGCAATGAATTACCCCTTTAAATGTTTTAGCTTGTAAATTTGATTATACTTTCAGCTACCAGGAGAGTTGCGTTCTCAACCTATTTTCTTTACCATGTTTAAATCAATTCTGTAGAATTCCACGTATTATATATATATATATATATATATTTTTTTTTTTTTTTGGCAAAACGTGGATTCTATAAGGGTCTGGCAAAAACAAACAGTATTACAGTCGTTAAATTGTGCCAAGATCATTTTTTATCAAATTAAGACATCACTCACATCTGTAGTTATTCAGCACAAGACATTTTTCATCAGTATAATTTACATTAAAATATTAAATATTAAATCTTTAAGCAATGTGTCTTGTCCTTTCAGTGATACCACTAGTCTCTTTTTTTTCTCCGTATAGCAATATTGTAGGCATATTCTGTTGAAAGCCATAATGTTGCATGTATTTTAACTTTACTTTAGTTTTATAAGTTTAATGCAGAGGACCCCAACATGAAAACTACTTACAAAGAGATGGTATGTGTTTGCAGCACCTTCATGTTACAGTCAATGTCAATATTTGAGTTATAACTACAAGGCTGAACATTGCTCAGTCATCTATAGCCTAGTGTTTAACATTTACAATGTTTCTGCATTAAACGAGAAACAACTGAAGCGACTGAACAGCAGATGACCTCTGTTAAAACAGCCAGTTTCAAATGGTATTGTGTGAGATCTTAATGTTCTTAGTCTCTGCTCATGCAATTATTGAAAAACACTGATAGGAGAAAATAAACATCATCTAGTGAGTTTTGAAAGGTGAGGGGGTGCATCTAACAGGAATTAAGGAATTATGGGTGAATAGAGAAGGAGAGAAGGAGGAGAGAGAGTGTGCATTGGTTGTTGTAAAGTTATCCTCTACGTCTGCGGTGTGGAGAATTGGTCACTGATGGTTCTTGTCTTATTTGTGAAGAAAACTGCAAAGTCATCAGCTGTAAGAGTCGATGGAGGAGGAGGTGGAAGCGGATTAAGAAGAGAAGAGAAAGTTTTGAAGAGCGTCCGAGCATCAAAACAGTTGTTATATTTGTTGTGGTAGTAGGATGTTTTAGCAGTGAAAACATTTGAAGAGAAGGAAGAGAGGAGAGACTGATACACACTGAGGTAGGCAGAGTTTCTTGATTTATGCCATTTCCTCTCTGCAGCCCTGAGATTAGAGCGATGTTTACGGAGAACATCAGACAGCCAGGAGGCAGATAGGGTGGTGCGTGCTGGTCTAGATGACAGTAGGCAAAAGTTGTCCAAGCAAGAGGTAAGAGTGGAGAAAAGCATGTCAGTAGCACTGTGTGTGTGTGCAGGGCTGAAAACTGAGAGAGAGAAGGAAGTGAGGATGAAACCACAGAAGATAGGAGAGATAGAAAGTGTGAGTGAAGGTTCTGTCGAAAGGTGACCTGCATTGGAGCATGTGCTGCTTCAGGAGTAAGTGCTAGGTTAGCAGTTATGAGGAAGTGGTCTGAGGTGTGCAGTAGAGCAACTAAAGAGTTATCTACGGAGCAACAGCGCTCGTAGATTGGTTGCCTGATTTGTGAGTCACTGTAGTAGACACTCTCTTGAGATCAAATGAGGTGAGCAGAGTGTTGAAGTCAGCAGCCTGGGGTTTATCTAGGTGGATGTCACTTAGCAGTACCAGAGGAGTACCATCTTCAGGAGAGTTTGATAGCAGCACATCCAACTCCTCTAAGAAGTTTCACAATTGACCTCGGGGACGATAAATGACCACAAAGTGGATTCTAATAGGGTGGTTTACAGTAATTGCATATGATTCAAATGAACCGTTACCTGTAGGTGATGGCTGAAGATCATATTTCTATTCTTTTGATATAAGATATATATATATATATATTTTTTTTTTCGTTTATGGAATAGTGAAGAAATTTTATAACATATAAACTTAAATGTTTGTTTAACTTCTCTGCAGTGCAGATGTATTACTGAGGTTTCACTGTAGTGATTTGTAAATGAAATATATTTGAACAAAATCCACATTTGTTTTTTGCTGTTGTCCTTATTTATGGCCATAAAAATATTATTTCATTTACAGGATGTCAAAGTTCAGTTAAATTAATCTTAAAAAATAATACTCTAATAAAAAAGGTAAGACTACAAAGATGTCCCCTTTTGTAAAAATGGATGCATTGTTCAATGAGATAGTTCTGCTTTTTTTTTTAAAAACTACTTCATGTAAGACTCCTCCTGTAATGACTCTCCAAACCACCAGGGAGTTACCTGAGCCTCTGAGTTTGCTCTTCCTTCCGCACATGGGTCTTCTAAGAAACTGTTCTTCCCAGTAGACCAGAGGTAGACTGGGAGGCCCGGTTTTGAGACCCACCTCAGACACCTCATGCCAGTCCTTCATGACAGCAAGACTGAACCATGGAAGACCCAGCAGAAGAACAGACCTCCCTCCAATGTGAAATGGATACTATCTGAGCTCTCGAGTCAAGCTGTGGCCATTCATAAGCATGAACAAATCCTGACTGAGATTCTGCAGCGTCTGAGACTTCAATCTATATCTCAAGCCTCTACAGACCCAGTCCATACCTCAAATTCCCAGCCCAGTCCCAAGGTACTGCTCCACCACCTGGTCCCCTGCTTGAGCCTAGACTTCCAGCCCCTGAGAGGTATGATGGGAACCCAGAGAGGTGTCGAGGATTCATTACCCAGTGTACCCTTGCTTTCCAACTGCAGCCTAACAGTTTCCCTACAGAGAGCAGCAGAGTGGCTTATGACAACCCTTCTTGTGGGAAGAGCACTACAGCTCTCTGGGAGAGGAGGTCTCCTCTCACTTCTAACAGTGATCTCTTATAGCTCCTCATCTTATAGCTGAGATGAGGAAGGTCTTCCACGACCCTGTTAGTGGAGCAGAGGTTGATCATCGACTTCAACTTGCACAAGGAACCCGAAGTGTTTGCAGAGTTTGCTATCGAGTTTCGCACCCTGGCCACAGAGAGTGAGTGGGATCTGCGAGCCCTGAAAGCTGCATTCCATTGTGCTCTATCACGTGAGTTAAAGGATGAGCTGGCCTGCAGAGACCCAGCCCCTGATTTCTCTAATTGAGGTTGCCATCAGACTGAACAAACACATTCGAGATCGTCAAAGTGAACGTTGTCATGAGACTCGACTACCCGCGATCCACACCCCCACTGGTTTTGTGGAACCTTCCTCACTGATTGGGTGTCCTGAGGAGCCAGTGCAGCTGGGAAGAACCCGGTTATCACAGGCTGAGAGGGAGAGACGAAAGAGGGATAAGTGTTGCCTTTACTGTGGTGAGTCCGGTCACTTCCGGGCCAATTGTCCTGAACTAGCGGGAAGAGGCAGCTCTCGCCCAAGAAGAGGGGGCCTGGGACGAGAGTAATTAATTACCCCTGATCAGCAGCTTCGGTCCTTTTGAGGTCTCAATTTCCTGGGGTAATGAACATCACAAGCTCATGGCTTTCATAGACTCTGGTGCTGCAGGAAATTTCATGGATTCCACACTGGCGACACAGTTAAAGATTCAGCCCATCACTCTCCATGATCCTTTAACTGTTACCACATTGGATGGAAGGCCCCTAGGTTCTGGCCAGGTAAGACAGTACACCACATTCCTCCATTTTCAAGTAGGTTCTCATAGAGAAGAGATACAGTTTTTTTTTTTTTATTAATTCTCCCGAGTTCCCTTTGATCATTTGGTATCCTTGGCTATCTCTGCATAATCCAAGAATTGACTGGTTTTCCAACCAGATAAGTGAGTGGGGGCTTAACTGCTGTGTGTCTGGCTTGTCTCTCTGCCATTCTCTTGAGCCACAGGCAACCTTCCCATTCAAAGAGAGCCTGACTATATCTGGACTGAGACAAGTGGCTTCCACAGATCTCTCTACCTCTCCCAAGTTATCCCGTGTCCTCCAAGAGTATGCAGACCTCTGTGAAGTGTTCAGCAAGGAACGTGCTGCCTCTCTTCCTCCACATAGACCTTATGATTGTGCCATTGAACTGCATCCTGGCACTTGTCCACCTCGAGGGAGGCTATTCTCTTTGTCTGCACCAGAAAGAGCCACTATGGAGGATCAACAAGGCTGTTGACAGTGGATTCATCCGCCCTGCAACCTCACCGGCAGGTGCTGAGTTTTTCTTTGTGGGAAAGAAGGATGGCAGTCTCCGTCCATGTATTGACTACCGGGGTTTAAATCGTATCACTGTAGGTGAGAATCGTTACCCACTGCCATTGATGACCTCCGGCTTTGAACTTCTACAAGGTGCCACAATATTCACCAAACTGAATCTTAGGAATGCCTACCACCTGGTCAGGATCCATGCCGGGGATGAGTGGAAGACTACGTTCAACACCCCAACTGGCCATTATGAGTATCCGGTAATGCCCTTTGGTCTAGTCAATGCCCCAGCCGTCTTCCAGGCATTCATTAATGTTCTAAGAGAGATGCTAAACAAATTTCTATTTGTTTATCTGGATGACATCTTAATCTTCTCCCGTTGTTACCAAGATCATGTCTGGCAGGTTTTGTCTCAACCGTTAAGAAACAGGCTCTTTGTGGAGATTGAGAAAAGTGAGTTCCATGTATCAACTGTCTCCTTCCTTGCGTTCATTGTCTCCAATGGCAGCATTCAGATGGATCCTAGCAAGACCCAAGCAGTTCTGAACTGGCCTCAGCCTTGCTCTGTCAAACAGGTACAGCGCTTTCTTGGTTTTGCAAATTTTTATAGGAGATTTTATCAGAAATTTCAGCTGTATTGCAGAACCCCTTACAGCCCTTACCAAAAAGACCTCAAAGCCATTTCAATGGACTGAAGGGGCTAATCGGGCATTTGAGCTGCTCAAGCACCGCTTCACCTCTGCACCCATCCTGACTCTCCCTGATCCAGATTTGCCTTTTGTAGTAGAAGTGGATGTATCAGATGTCAGAGTGGGAGCTGTTTTGTCTCAAAAGTCCAAGAGGGACAATAAGCTTCATCCTTGTGCCTTTTTTTTCACATCGACTTACCCAAGCAGAAAATGACTATGATCTAGGTAACCGAGAGTTGCTGGCGGTGAAGCTGGCACTGCAGGATTGCAGGAATGGAGACACTGGCTAGAGGGGGCCAAACACCCATTTGTCATTTGGACAGATCACCGGAACCTCACACCGGGAGGCTAAGAGGCTGAATCCACGCCAGGCCCGATTTTTTTTTAACCACTTTGAGTTCATTCTCTCTTATCGACCTGGCTCAAAGAACTCCAAGCCTGATGCCCTTTCGAGACAGTTTGACATGCCAGATGTGGAGGACAGACCTGAGCCCATAATTCCCAGCTCCCAGGTGGTAGCAGAGGTTCTGTGGGGAATAGAAGTGGCAGTAAAGAAGGCTCAACAGCCTGACCCAGGTAATGGCCCCCCAGGCCGCCTTTTTGTTCCTAATGTTGTATGCTCTGTGTTGCAGTGGGGACCTGCATCTCTTCTTTCGGATCACCCTGGAGTTGCAAGAACTTTGAAGCACATCCAGACACTGTTTTGGTGGGCCAGTGTGCAGGTGGATGTCTGAAAATTTGTGTCTGGATGTTCTGTATGCGCCCTGAAAAAGGAACCTAAAGCCCACCCTCAAGGTCTACTTCATCCTTTACCCATCCCAAGACTATTGGTGTCCAATAATCAAAGCACCTGGTGCTCCCATCTGATCTGGGCTGAATTCGCTCATAACACCCTACACCATTCATCCTTGGGCATGACTGCATTCGAATGTCAATTTGGGTTTCCCCCAGTTTTGTTTCCTGAGCAGGAATTGGAGGTCTAGGTACCAGCTGCAACCCAACTAGTCAAGCGGTGTCGTCAGGCCTGCTGGGAAGGACGTACAGCCTTGCTGAGGGCATCACAACAGCAGCAGAAACAGGCCAACCAGCGGCGTAGAATTGGGCCATCACTATGTCAAGGTCAGAGGGTGTGTTTGTCAACTAAGGATCTTCCACTTCATCTAGAGTCTCTGAAACTGGCACCCCGATTCATTGGTCCTTTTAAGATCCTTTGGAAGATCAACCCTGTGTCCTACCAGCTACTCTTACCAAGGTCTATGCGCATCCACCCCACTTTACACATTTCACATTTGAAACCTGTTGTCTGCTTTCCTCTGTCCACAGCCAAGAAGCCCCCCCCCCATTACTCAAAGTCGTTGGTGGGCAGCCAGTGTATACGGTCCGTCGACTGCTAGATTCACGTCGAGTCCAGGAAGGGTGCAATACCTAGTGGACTGGGAGGGTTATGGCCCAGAAGAGCGTTCCTGGGTGTCAGCTAAAGACATCCTAAAGACAACGGAACGTCGGGAGCTCCTCCTGTAATGACTCTCCAAACCACTAGGGAGCACTGTCTGCTACCACGTGTAATTACTCTCCCAACCATTGGTGGGCACCCCCTGCACCTTAATGAGAGAACTCTACAGGCCACTAGGTGGCACTAACGGCCGTGAACTCTTTAATTAAGACTGCTCATTAAGTTAATGTGTTCCACCTGTACGTTGGCCTATTTAAGTTTGGCAGTTTCATTGTGCTGTGTTCAGTCTTGAGCCTACCAAGTACATATTACCTGTGTTGTAGACCTGTTAAGTTTCATTTTCCAGTTACCTATTTGACTACCTTCTGTTTTGTGCTGTAACTTATATTTTGTTTATATTTTACTACTGAGACCAAGTAAAGACTGCCTGCCTTTGAGTTGCCTGAGCCTCTGAGTTTGCTCTTCCTTCTGCACATGGGTCTTCTAAGAAACTGTTCTTCCCAGTAGACCAGAGTGTAAGGGTGGTTTGCCTACAGAGGTTCAGGCTGTAGGATTGCCGAAAAGACTAAAGAAACGTTATCAGCACGATGTTATAAAACTGTACATTTCTAGTCTATTACCACCCACTGCCACTTATACCAACGACGGAAATAAGCGCAGTTACAATAGCTAAATATGTGGGAGAGCGTTGCTATTAATTGACTATATTGTATTGCAATAGGTAGCACTTCAAAGTTAATATTGAGTCAAGACTAGTTAGCACATAATTAATAATTAAAATGGTTTAATAACAATATTTTGTTATGGTTACACTTGAATTGGTTACAAAATAGATGAAGGATGGTAAAACATATAGTTAATTGTACCCAACATGTATGTAAAATATTACCTGAGAAGGAAAGAGAGAGGGGGAGATAGAGAGAGGGAGAAATAGAGGGAGAGAGCTCCAGTAAAGGAAAGATTCAGCAAAGAAAAGCCAGAAGAGAGAAAAAGCCTTGAGCAACATTCACAGTCTTCTTTTATCCCTTCCTTGACCATGTGACTGAAACCCAAATGTGAGACATTCAACCTGACCAATCAGCAGACTACAGCTTCACATTGTGCAAAAGGTGTGACAATTAGCAAACCCCCGATGTAAACACATGCTGGCCTTCAGGCCTTGATTGATATCATCACTTTAATGCCATCAGGAATGCCAAATGGGCCTTTTGTTACTCAAGATAGTTTGGGACATGAAAAACAGAAGTTTTTGATAATTTTTGACCGTCTTTGATCATTTTGACCTTACAAAGAGGTAGAAAACTAGCTTTCCCTGACTGGGAGACCTGGGTTCGAGACCCACCTCATATACCTCATGCCAGTACTTCATGAAACTTTCTCTGCTGTAAAATTACATTCTGTAAGCAAACATTCCACATCAAATCAGTAATTATAATAATCTCTGATCTTAAGTCAGGATCAGTTAGCCTCTTTATAACCATGTGGAATAAATTGTTTGTAAGTGTGAATGTGTTATTAAATGATTACATTTATTATTAGATATTACAATACTATTTAAAAAATGTGGATGATGCATTTCTTCACAGAAATTCACTCATTCTTTTGGTTGGAAAATTTATTCGTGTATTATTTTGCTTAACACATCTGATAGAATGATGGTGTTCAGCACAAAAGTCAACAACATCCAGGAGTCTTTGGATCTTCAGTGAGTTGTTTCTTCTGAGCTGCAAGTCTGGGTGTTGAATGCATTTTAACTGCTCCTAAAGGATAGGAAAGTCACCAAAGATCAATTTAAAGTTCCCCTTACTTTTGTGCTAAAAGTAAAAAAGCATTTATAAGTACTCATTAAGGCAAAATGTACATTAGAAAACATATATGTAGTATATCACTATATTGCTAGACAATGCAGTGAAAATGTATGCAATCACTCATTCATAAATCCAGCAATAAATAGTGGTGGTGCTGTTTCTAGACTGTAGTGTGTCACTCACAGCACTGGTAGAGCCTGTTGATTCTGATGATGTCATTCTGGCTCATCTGAGTAGATGTGCCCAGGGCAGCATTATTGTTAGGAATGGGAACCATAGTGGGTCGGCCATTCTTGGAGAAAGCATATCTGACAGAGCAAGTGACAGATGCAGTTAGATGACAGTGTTACACACAGAGGAACCACATGTCCTTGTACTGTAGGCTCCCTCACCTCTCATACTGCATCACAGAGCTGTAGTCATAGGGAGTTCCCTGGTTTAGGGTGTTGATTTTGTTGAAGTTGTACTTCATGTCTGATAAACAAACAAAACATTTAGTCTAGAAGATGTGCACTTTACAGAACTAATCACTACATGTATTATTCAGAAATGAGTTATACAATATACCATCCCTGATGTTCTCCCAGATGACTTGGATGTGATTGTCACGGTCGTTACGGGTCTGTTCATGGTTGAAGCCAAGAGCATGGAGAAGCTCATGCTGCACAGTGCTGTGGTAAAGGCAGCCATTACGGGCCAGAGACACAGTCTGGCTATTACCCTGACGGCCAACGTACGAGTAGCATCTGTAAGACAATAAATTCCATCTCTTGATCATGGATTTGTATTCTTTTCATTGTCATCATTCTAAAATGTTAGAGTAATTCTCATTCAGAGGATTCTACCTGTCATTCTTATCTTGACAATAATGTGAAATGTTCATTCAGTATGTCTCTGTTACGTACCCACTGCGAGATTCAATGCTGATATAGTCTCTCTCATTGTTGCGGGGGAAGAAGCGGATGCAGGTGCTCTGGGAGAAAGAGTCCAAACCACGCTTGATGATCTCCAGCTCACGGGAGGCTGAAAGGGCAAAGGTGAGAGTTTTCTATGGAAAATTTAACTTTTTTTTTATTTCTCACTCACATGCTTTGAGACTGATAATAAGACTTAATCGTAAGGCTCTACCCTAAAATCAGGAACAGCAGAGAGTCTGGTCTGTTTTTTATTCTCTTTGGGCTCTGAATAAAAACATATACCATAATACTAGTCACTTACAGTAGTGGTTGGCGATGACGTAAGGCACATAAATCTTGCCGTCGCTGTATTTCTGCCAGAGGCAGCCACGGGAGGTGCAGGGATCAGCATTTCTCTCATTTACAGCAATGTCATCCATTAGCTTGGGCTCATCAGGTTCAGGAACTAACATATAAACAGTTCATTTGGGATCATTTAGTAAAGATCAGCTGAAGCATAATGGTGAGTATGTGGTGAGTACATACTGATGCCTCTGTTGGCTCTGTGCAGCAGTTCAGACACAGACAGCTGAGCAGACTTGTCCTCAGCAACTATAATAAAAACACATCAACACATTCAATAATGAACTAGTACTTCATTCAGTTCATCATGTAGAAACTGTCGGTCTGCTGGAGTATTTGACTTACCAGGCTGCATGTGAGTTATGCCACAAAACCACACACAAAATGGACATGGAAAAGAAACATTACTTATTAAGTCAAACCTATACATTTATATTCTTAATTGTAACAATTATAAGTATCAGAGAGGTGCATGCATAATGCATAATGCAATGTTTTTGCATGCATTATTGACAACCTGAAGTAAACTGATATAAGTGTGTGTTTGTGTGTGTTTGTCTTACCATCTCTTCAGCTCTAACAGAGAAGACAAGGAGCAGGGCCAACAGGCCAAAAGTCACCTTGATTACAAACATGGTGTCCAGAGAACTGCAGAAAGAACCAGGGCACAGCTGTTTATGCAGAATGCCTCAAATGAAGGTCAACTTCAGCTCTTTTACTAATATACATAACATCAACCCATTTCTACCCTCTTGTTCTGTAGATGGTCACTGGGCAAAGGCAGGAAAAACACCCTGGAGATATGGCATCACAGGCCTTATATCATAATATGTCTCCATAACAAAAATATTCAACATAACTTTGATGAATTCTGTGTGTTACAGTAATACTTCACATCCACAAGGAGGACACAAAATGGGATACAAAACATTTTTGATCTACTTTGTAATCACATGCTGTATAGTTATTATAAACAAGTGCCTTTCTTCATCTAATGCTCCAACAATGTTACAGTCTGATAAAATATACATTTCTTTGAACAGAGAGAAGGAAGCATATGAGTTCTCTTACCATATAGATGTCCAAAGCTAGTGCAACACTACAGCCACAAGAGGGTTTTATACCTAAACTGTATCTATACAATCTTTACTGATATGAACAGAAGTGCAGTAGACATGCTGACACGGTGTTTGAAGAGAACAGGTGTCAATTTCCCTCATTTGTTGCTTCATATAGGAACATGTCACACAAACATATGAGTGAGAACATTTGCACTGTATGTTATATATGAACTATTGAACTGCATGTATTGTATCATTCAAAAACATGCAGGGTGCTGGTGGGCTTCTTTCATTACATGAATTATATCTACAACATATCAGTGTTATTTGCATATGTATGTAAACACTTGGGGTATAATTATATAATATTAAGTTAGTATTCATTCATTTGCTATGGGATAGTTTACCCCAAAATTTTAATTATGTTATTAATGACTCACCCTCAAGTCGTTCCAAACCCGTAAGACCTCCTTTCATCTTCGGAACACAGTTTAAGATATTTTAGATTTAGTCCGAGAGCTTTCTGTCCCTCCATTGAAAATTTTTGTACAGTATACTGTCCATGGTTAGAAAGGTAATAAAAACATAATCAAAGTAGTCCATGTGAAATCAGAGGGTCAGTTAGAATTTTTTGAAGCATCAAAAATAAATTTTGGTCCAAAATTAACAAAAACTATGACTTTATTCAGCATTGTCTTCTCTTCCATGTCTGCTGTGAGAGATTTCTAAACAAAGCAGTTTAATTATATCCGGTTCACGAATTATTCACTCAATGTAACCGGATCTTCTTGAATCAGTTCACCAAATCGAACTGAATCGTTTGAAACGGTTCGCGTCTCCAATAAGCATAAATCCACAAATGACTTAAGCTGTTAAGTTTTTTAGAGTGATTCGTTTGCAAACCGGATATCACTACACTGCAGTGAACGCACTCACAATAGACCCGGAAAAAAAAACAATGCTGAATTAAATCGTAGCTTTTGCTTTTTTGCACCAATATCATCCCAAAGTTTCTGAGTGTAGTGACATGACCAAAATAAGTGTACAGTTTCTTCAGAACTCGAACAAAAAGAGCATATAAGATCAATGTCAGATTTAAAATCTTTGTATACACTTCTTTACAGTGTAGAACCTGTGTATGAGCTTAAAATAAATGTCTTTCACTTTGTCTGTGAAAAAGAATTTTTTGTGGTAGAGACCAGATTTAATCACCGCGAGAGCTTTCCAATATGCGCCACTGGGTGGCGTCTGTACTTCCTGGCCAGAAAGCACCTGTCCATCAAAAGCTCACTATACAATCAGAGTACATCACTGTTAAGGCCGCCCTCACGAGAGGTTTGTGTCAAAACACCAAACGAAAAACTGCAAAACGGAAGCGAAATCTGTGGAAATTAATTAAAAATCCACAATTAGCGAAAACGAATCTTTGAAAAACATTAACAAAAAATGAAGCATATTTGAAGAATATGTTAAATTTGGGTGACTGAGTTCTTTTTTTTTTTTCATTTTTCATTGTTTTTTCCTTCTTTTGTAATGGCATTATTTTTTATAGTTTCTGAAATAGTTACGTTCAGTTTTATAAAGTTTTGTTCATTATTATTGAAACAAAAGTAATACCATAATCTTTGGTCCCAGCCATAATGTTTATACAACTGCTTTTAATATTTTTTAAAGCACTTGTAATTGAGTTAATTACTCAACATTAATTTCTTGATTTTACTATGCTGTTGTATTCAAAACAAAATCACTCTTGAAATCATGCTGTTTGTGTGAACTTAAAAGCAAGATATTTGGAGCAACAGCAGTTGATGTTTTGATGGTCTGTGTGTGATTCCACAGATGGCAGGAATGGTTGAGAATGATTACCGTTTGTTCAGATCTTACACACCAACACTACCCCTTTCAGTGTTTACTTACATGACGCAAGCAAGAGATTTCTCAACAAACGTGACCCAACTGTTCTACAGTGTAATTCAGTGTTTTAGATTTCCGAATATGGTAGGTCTACTGAACGTTTGGAAGCTATTTGTTCCCACATCAATTCATTAAAAGACAACTATTACTATAAATTCACGTTTTTACATTGTTATATATAAAATAGCAAATGAAGACATAAAAAATCTATTATCCACACTGGTTTATAATTATTAAATCAGTCTGAATAATAATAAAATCATTCAGGCCAAAGAAAAATCTACTGACAAAGTGTTTTATGTTCTCTTTGATTGAAAATTTATTGGCAATTCAAGTAAGCACAAAAGTCAACACCATCCGTGATCCTTGAGTCAGCTTTCATTGTAGTTTATGCAGCATGTCTGGGTACTGAAGACACATTATGTTGTTCCTATGAATGACAAAACCATATATGTAACAGTTTACATATATGACATTTTAATGTGCAACGTTCAGCAACCTCCCAACAAACTAATGTATTTTGTATTGCTCTTTTGTAAGTATTGCATTGAGTATTGAGTATTGAGTTCTAGAACAAGGAGAAGAAATGTATGTGTGTGTTGTTACACTCACAGCACTGGTAGAGCCTGTTGATTCTGATGATGTCATTCTGGCTCATCTCAGTAGATGTGCCCAGTGCAGCATTATTGTCAGGAATGGGAACCATAGTGGGGAGCCCATTCTTGGAGAAAGCGTATCTGACAGAGCGAGTGACAGATACAGTTAGATGACAGTGTTACACACAGAGGAACCACATGTCCTTGTACTGTAGGCTCCCTCACCTCTCATACTGCATCACAGAGCTGTAGTCATAGGGAGTTCCCTGGTTTAGGGTGTTGATTTTGTTGAAGTTGTACTTCATGTCTGATAAACAAACAAAACATTAAGTCTAGAATATGTGCACTTTACAGAACTAATCACTACATGTTTTATTCAGAAATTAGTTTGTTATTAACAATGTACCTTCCCTGATGTTCTCCCAGATGACTTGGATGTGATTGTCACGGTCGTTACGGGTCTGTTCATGGTTGAAGCCAAGAGCGTGGAGAAGCTCATGTTGGACAATGTTGTGGTAAACGCAACCATTACGGTCCAGAGACACAGTCTGGCTATAACCCTGACGACCAACGTACGAGTAGCATCTGTAAGACAGAGATCCATAAAATATACATTTTTGATCCACCTCTGAATATTACTTTTATCTTTTCAGCATCTTGGTGCACTTTTCATGTCAAGTTACATTTGGAATGTATTTTTCATTCTTGTGGAAATCAGCTTCATCCTCTGATTCTTGTTCTAAATGTGTTTGTTTGTAGTCCCAAACGAAGCTTTTACTTTTGTATTTTTTACATTTTCTTGAAACTAATTATGTGTTGGTTTGTAATGTTTTTCTGATTTTGGTTTTGGTTGTGTTATGTACCCACTGCGAGATTCAATGACGATATAGTCTCTCTCATTGCTGCGGGGGAAGAAGCGGATGCAAGTGCTGTAGGAGAAAGAGTCCAAACCACGCTGGATGATCTCCAGCTCACGGGAGGCTGAAAGGGCAAAGGTCAAAGCTTGCTATGGAAAGGTTCATCTTTTAATTAACATCTTAGCAGGATGCACAAGGTACTTACTTCAGCAAGGATACAGAATTTGACCTACTTTTTACCTTTCTATTTAAGAAGTAAAAACATAAATCATACTAGTCACTTACAGTAGTGGTTGGCGATGACGTAAGGCACATAAATCTTGCCATCACTGTATTTCTGCCAGAGGCAGCCATAGGAGGTGCAGGGATCAGCATTTCTCTCATTCACAGCAATGTCATCCATTAGCTTGGGCTCATCAGGTTTAGGAACTAACACATAAACAGTTCATTTGGGATCATTTAGTAAAGATCAGCCCTAGCATAATGATGAGTATGTGGTGAGTACATACTGATGCCTCTGTTGGCTCTGTGCAGCAGTTCAGACACAGACAGCTGAGCAGACTTGTCCTCAGCAACTATAATAAAACCACATTAACACATTCAATAATGAATTAGTACTTCATTCAGTTCATCATGTAGAAACTGTCGGTCTGCTGGAGTATTTGACTTACCAGGCTGCATGTGAGTTATGCCACAACACCACACACACAATGGACACAGAAAAGAAACATTGAAACATTAAATTACCTTAATGTTATCATATTACATCAATTTATCAGTTTATAAATAAATTGCTTGCATCATATGCCAACAGGTGATATACGTGTATCTGCATATATAAAAATGTGTTTTACCTTCCCCTCAGCTGAGAAAACCAGCAAGAAGGCCAACAGGCCAAAAGTAACCTTGGTCACAAACATGGCAGCCAAAGACCTGCAGAAAGAACCAGGGCACAGCAGTTTGGTGACTGCAGTCAGCAGTTTACAGATACTGTAAATACAGTAATGTCATATGACACCAAGATCTGAAATCAAATCCATAGCCATAACTTGATCAAATGGTACACAAGTTTTCAGTGAATATATATTCCTTTTCTCATTTCCTAAAATCTAGCAACCGCATGAATGGCAATCAGCTTAGACACCACAAACATACCAATATTCTCACCTCAATCCCTCTTGATTCATAGAGCCACACGTTTTATACCCTGGTGTGAGTTTATATCACAAAGTTCTTTACAAATATGGGCAAAAGAGGTAAGATTGTTTAACCTTGTTTGAAAAAGAACAGGTGTTAGGTTCCCTTCATTGGAACACGTGTCATAAACAACTCTGATGAAAGCATCAGAACGTATAGGTTATTTTTTTTGTTTCGTCCCTTCTTAAAACAATATCTAATTTTCAAATGTAATTATATTGTATTTTTTATTTTAAAAGTCGATCAACAATTTAATATAAAACCATAACAATTACCATGAAGATATGTTATAATTTTGGATTCAGTCCACCATATAAAAAAGTGTTTGCAATACATTAGATTTAGAAATCTATATTATTATTAATATGCAGTGAGTGACAATGTTAATAACAGGGTGTATGATTCTTTTGTGTACCACAGGACTGAATGCTGTTTGATGTGTCTTTTAGTGATGCAGCTCTGGACACAGAGGTTAGATTTAGAAGAATCCAGATCACATTCAGCTGACTTTGCACTGATGCTATATCACAAAAATCATATAGCTGCAAACAAAACTACAGACAGCTTTGAACTATTGTTTTTTTCATTTGGCCTGTTGCCCTCTTCTTCTTCTTCTTCATTTATAAATCTGTAATTAAAACTTAAGTCTGTAGCTATCATCTCAAATCTATGTCATACAAATACAATAATATAAAAGTACTTGACATTTTCTTAAATTTATGACCACAGCAATTTTACTGTGGCCAGATGTTCAGAGGTGGGGAATGCTCACAACAGTACATGCTGGTATGATTAGAAACATTATCTCTGAAACATTTGAGAAAAACATGATAAACATGCAAGTGTTTTTTTCTTCTTTAGTCAGTGAGTTCAGTCTTGTGTAACCTTCAATCTCCGATCAAGAACAGGTGTGAATTTCCCTGTCACAGTATGGTGCCTTCATATGCAGATGAATCAGAAACAGTAAGAGACTTTACTTCATTAAGTATCCTGTCATCCCTACTTGTGTTAAATCTCCTATACATTTTCTTTCTTGAATGTAATCATTCATTCTTTTAGGTGTTGTATAGCTCAGATATCTAGAGAATCCTACTGCACTGGATTTATTGTACTGTTTTGCTGTTATGTATGAAAGTAATTAGGAATAAGTGCTATCATACAATAACTTCATTGTGCCCATGCATAAGCATAAACAGCCCAATGTTTTATCACTACTTTTTAAAATGCCCTTTTATTTACTTACAGAATGATACGTGAATTGTATAATGTTGTGATTTAATAAAACGTGTATACACTTTCTGCTGTTTTCAAACATTATTTATCAATTCATTTTAAATCATTTTAGTTTTTTGTTCACAAAACAATGACCATTGTTTGTCATTTTTTATCTGTTACCTTAGGGACAACTGAATGAAAATTACCTAATAATTTTCTACCCAATTGATTTAATGCAATGAACTGATTTCTGTACTTCCTCCTCATTTGCACCTGTTACTACTTACATTCAAAAAGGTACATATGTTTGAAAGAGTCATTTAAAAATTAAATAAATTGTGCTAAGCAATGCTTCCACCCAATCATACTGTATGTATGCAATGTCAAGAGGAAGGGTCATCTGGTCTGATTAATACTTTTACTGTATGTGACATTTTATTTTGTGCACTGTGTGATACACAAATATGGAAGTGTTGAAGTTTTATTTATTCATGTTATTGTTACGATAAGTCAGAGACATTCGGATCCATGTGCAGTTCTTTATTAAAGGGGGGGGGGGGGGGGTGAAATGCTCGTTTCCACTCAATATCATGTTAATGTTGAGTACCTGTAGAGTAGTACTGCATCCTTCATAACTCCAAAAAGTCTTTAGTTTTATTATATTTATAAGAGAAAGATAGTCTGTACCGTTTTTTCCCGGAAAAACCCGAGCGACTGGAAGCGTGACGTGTGGGCGGAGCTAAAGAATCACAAGCGCGAGTAGGCTTTTGCGTTGAGAGCGTTTGGAAGTTGTGACATTACCGTGAGGAAAAAAACATCATCCAAAACAAACCATGGCTAACAGTCAGATTTAGCGTATATTTAACGATATGCGATATGCAAATCCGGTGTCAAACTGGGCCTTGTTTGTAAAACAAGCATCATCGAAATGCAGGGAACAAACAAAAACACTTGCACAACTCCGTTGATGCTCTGTAAAAATAAACTCCGTCCACTGGTCCCTTAATACTGTTTTTTTTTTCTGTAATCTGTGCAGGGTTGTCTTGCCCTGGCAACCAAAAACACACTTCTTTTGTGACAATTCGTTCTCTTGCTCTGATCAGTGAATTGCTCTGCTCTACGGGAGCGCGCGCTCTTCCGGGAGAAGTGCCCTTAGGACCCATATAAGGAAATTCCGCTCCATCTAACGTCACACAGACCCATACTCGAAAAAAACTTTCAGAAACTTGTGACAAACCGGAAGGAGTATTTTTGGAACAAAAATACTCCTTCAAATGTACAACTTAATTTTTGAAACTTTGCACATGTTTAGCATGGGAATCCAACTCTTTGAAAATGAAAATGGTAAGACAGACAGTAATCAGGAACAGCGTCAGGTAAGTCAGGGATATCCAGAATCATTAACAGGAACAAGCAGAGGTCAGGGCAGGCAGCAGAGAATCAGAGTCGGTAATCCAAGATCCAGACACGGGAAGAACAAACACAGGGAAAACGCTTGGTTATGCTAGATGTGGCTGAACAAGACTTCGCCTGAGAGTGATTGTGCTGCTTGTGTTTGTGTATTAGCTGCAGGTGTGTGTGTGTGTAATTAGATGCAGGTGTGTATGTGTGTGTGTAGGTCCGCAATCAGTACAAGGAATGAGGCAGGATGGGAAATGGAGTTTGCGGCGCAGGCGGAACTTGAGCCCACCGGGGCAGCGCAGGTGGAACTGGAGCCCACCAGGGCAGCACAGAGGACCACCACAGCCGGGCAGACAGGACAGAAGCCCACCAGGGCTAAGCAGAGGACCACCACAGCATAGCAGATGGGACCGAAGCCCACCAGGGCGGAGCAGAGAACCACCACAGCCAAGCAGATGAGACAGAAGCCCACCAGGACGTAGCAGACGACCACCACAGTGGAGTGGATGGCACAGGAGAGCAAGTCTGGTCAGGTGGGACTGAAACAGAGAACATAAAAAGGTTAATGGCGGCCTACGTGTCCGTGATGAGAGGGTAAGAGAACTCCCATACGGCCTCCATAGCCGTGACAGGGCAGGCAGAGTGTTCAAAGCCGGTCTCCATGGCTGTGACACAACAGGCTGAGAGAACATTGCTGGGAGCAACAGACAGGATGTGACAAGGGCTCTGGAAGTTCAGCGGAGACGTGACGAGGCTCTGGAAGTTCAGCTGAGATTTGACGAGGCTCTGGTAGATCCGTGGTGATTTGACTGGGTTCAGGAAGATCAGCTGTGATGTTGACTTGACTAATAAAGGCTAATGGTGACTTGACTTTGCTCAGGAAGATCAACGATGAATTGACTTTGTACAGGAAGATCAACTGTGACTTGACTCACAGTTTAACTGTGGGTTTAACTGTGGTTTTACTTGACCCATGGGTGTTAATGGTGACTTGACCTGACTCTGGACGGTCAGCTGTGACTTAACTGGACCTTGATTCTGGAATATCGACCGGGACCTGACTTGACTCTGGGAAGTCGACGGGGACCTGACCTGACTCTGGGAAGTCGACGGGGACCTGACCTGACTCTGGGAGATCAACTACGGCTGCCATCTGGTGCAGTGGCGCTGGGCTGGCGTCCATCTTGTGGCGCTGGTGGTTTAAGCTCCACTGTTGACTGCACTTGACACTGTTGGCCCTCTCCCAGAAAGTTCTTTGGGGTTTCAACGCTGTCCTCTGTCCTTCATTAAGTCCAAAACTAAACAAATCTTTAAACAAAGCTTCATCATCTATTTATTCGTCATCAGGAACTTGATGTATTAACTCACAGAACTGCTGAACATAGTCCTCAATAGATTGATCTCCTTGCCGAAGGTGCTGTAGCTGGTCCACTGGGTCAATGATAGGGCTAGATAGTTGACTCACCTAGAAGTGGGAACTGACGTCTTGGTAACGAAAGAATTCTGGACTGCTGGATCCAGGTTTGGTGAAATATTCTGTTACGATGAGTCAGAGACTTTCGGATCCTTGTTCAGTTCTTTATTAAGAGAATGGTCAGACAGGCAGTAATCAGGAATTGTGTCAGGTATGTCAGGGATATCCAGAATCATTAACAGTAACAAGCAGAGGTCAGGGCAGGCAGCAGAGAATCAGAGTCTATATAAACAATCCAAGATCAGACACGGGAAGAACAAACACAGGGAAAATGCTCGGAAATGCTAAGGGGGGACTTTGCCAAGACTGATAGTGATTGTTCTGCTTAAATATGTGTGTGAAAGTGACGTGACATTCAGCCAATTATGGTGACCCATACTCAGAATTTGTGCTCTGCATTTAACCCATCCGAAGTGCACACACACACAGAGCAGTGAACACACACGCACACACTGTGAACACACACCCAGGTGCTGCGGCGCCCAGGGAGCAGTTGGGGGTTCAATGCCCCGGTGGTTCAAGGACACAAGGGCACCTAAGTCTTGGTATTGAGGGTGGAGAGAGAACTGTACATGCACTCCCCCCACCTACAATTCCTGCTGGCCCGAGACTCAAACTCACAACCTTTCGATTGCCAGTCCGACTCTCTAACCATTAGGCCACAACTTCCCATAAAAAGATGCAGTGTAAGTGTAAGTGTACACCTGCAGTGTAAGATGCAGGTGTGTGAGTGCAATCAGTCCCAGGAATGAGGAAGATGGGAAATGGTGAAAACAAAAATGAAGAGTCCTGAGTGGAGTGCCCTCTATTGGAGTTTATGTGCACTCCAGCTAATGATAGTGACAGTTATAATCTGTGTTTCTCTGGTCAGATAAGGAAATAATACGAATTTGTGTAACCAGTGAATGAATTAGGTTATATAGATTATATAAAAGTGTGAATTTCCCATATTATGGATAATTGCATAATCATATATATTGTTAAAAATGTCATTAATGTTTTTCATGTCATATAAAGTTGCTGCTCCTATGTTATTATTATAATTTTTTAGAAAGTGTTGTATTGCTCTTTGTATTGAGAACAAACTGTATTATGGTTAATGTATTGTAGTTTTATTGACGTACATACATTATGGATTTAGTGCTTGGTTCTAACATAAATATAAAGACAAGGACAAACTTATGTTGATTGCATTCACCAGTTTTCCACTGCAAAAGGATAACCAAAAGCCAAGAATGAAAAAGAGAAAAGCTTTTATAAACATGAATTGTTAAAAAAAAAAAACAATAACAACAATTATCTCACAGACGCCATCATTCATAGATTTTTAAAGCAACATCTAGTTTTTAAGAGCTTTTGAGTTCACACTATTTGCAAATTTTGTTGATTTGACACAAATTTCTAATACTGGAACATTGTATTATCATTACGGTTTACTGTATTTAGGCTACTGAGAGGTGTCTGATTTCAATGATGTTTGAATGAAAAAAGATAGAAAAAGACAAATCATTTAACACTGTGTTGTGCAAAAATGAAAGCTTAAAAAAGAATGATTTGAAAGAAGAGGAACTCTGTCATCAAGCACATCCTTCATACAGTCTGGCAGCACGTCAACCTGAGGAAAAAAATAGCAATGAACATGAAAAGAAAGACAAGACTTTGTTGTAAGAATTAGAATAAAAATAAATCCCACTGAAGAGACCACCAGACTTGTTTACTAGTTTAGGCTGCAGGACTAAAATAAAGACCAGGTAAGTACTGCTAGTGAACAGCATGGGTGTGGCGGACCATCTGCTAACCAGCATAAAACACCCTGGAACTATGTGTAAATTCATGGTGGTCTAAGGTGGGGTTTTCAGCAAAGAATCACAAAATGCCTTTTTAATTCAAACAATAGTAAAGTCTTAACGTACTGCAGTAGAGTCTGTTAATCCGCAGGATGTCATTGCGGCTCATACTTTGAGCTTTACCAATCACAACATTATTATCAGGAATGGGAATCATGGTTGGCTGTTTGTTCCTGGAGAAAGCATACCTAAAACAACACACATAAAGAAAAAACTGTAAACTCTGATGAAAAGAAAAACAAAAACATTTTGTACAAAACTTCAAGAACACTTACCTTTTATAGTGCATCACAGAGTTGTAGTCATAGGGGGTTGCCAGATTATTGGTTTCTCTTTTCTTGAAATTGTGCTGCCTTCCTGTTACAGTGAATATTAAAGACTATTTATGTACACTGGGAAATTTAATCTAGACTACAATTTATGTGATTAAATGTAACATACCATGTTTTATCCATTTTGTTTGATTTAAAAAATACAATTAATCTTTTTTGTTCTTGTTGCTTCAATTTTTAGAAGAGTTCTAAAAAATACCAGGTTTGATGTTCTCAAGAAGGATTTTGATGTGTTTGTCACGGTCGCTGCGGTTCTGTTCATGATGGAACCCGAGGGCATGAAGGAGCTCATGTTGAACAATTTTGTGATAGACACACCCATGACGCTGGAGAGAAACAACCTGTCTTCCACTTTGGCGCCCTAAATATGAATAGCAACTGTGGATCACACATAACACATCAGCAATCAGATTGTATATTTATGTTTTGGGAAAGCATATTTACTATATATACAAAAATGGGATCTACATCCTAAAATAGTCCTAAATTAGAAGATTTACCCAGAATCAGACTTTATATGTAGAAAGTGCCTCTGCCCTTCATGTGGTACGAATCGAATGCAGGACACATCCGCAAAGGACTGCAAGCCTTGTTTAATCACTTGTAGTTCATTTGGAGCTGTGGCAGGGGTAAACTATTAAAATATCATGTGACACCGATGAGATAATATCAGAAGTAGTGATCGTCACTTACAGTACTGGTTAGAGATCATGTAGGGCACATAGACTAATCCATTTCTGCTTCTCTCCCATTTGCATCCACGAGCTGTGCACGGATCTGCATTCTTGAACCCTGTTGATACGGCGATGTCTCCGAACGTGATCAAGGGCCCATCCACTCGCTGTCCTGTGTGGTACAGTATAATGCACAAAGTTGTTCGGTTTATTGACACTGATAATTCAATTGAATGAATGGGATGAAGAGGAATTTGCCATCAACTGCTACACCAAAGATGTTCCTATACTATCAAATGATATAGCTTTCATACTCTTACCTTCATGTTTGTTGGACTGGATTATATTTGACACTGGCATGTCATTTTTCTTAGTTATGTTACCTGAGACAGGAATCAATAAATGATTAATTAAATACTATAAAAATAGCAAGTTAGCTTTTATTCTTCTTTCTGTTTATCTTACCTGTCTTCCCAGAGATCTTTTTGAATAAATCCTGTTAATGAATTTTAAACACATGTATATTAGATATTCTTGGTATAAAAAATGAAAAATAAAAACCAAACCCTAAATGGGAAACTGCTGATGATATATTTTTTCATTTAAGATATTATTGTCTGTTCTTACCTCAGTAGGACGACTCTGAGAGGGAACAGAGTTAAACAGAAGAGAGACGACCACCAACAACAGGTACATGATGAGATCTTCCTGAGAAACTTTCTGGATCAAGCAGAGCTGGGATCTAGATCGTATTCTTCACTCTCTCTGTTATGTGACTGTTAGATTATCAATTATTTATTATTTTATCACAAACCCCAGTGTGTTCTGTTGCAGTGCAGGCCTGGAAGAATAAATGAGCAGAAACAGAGTCAGTGCACTGCCAAAACATTCTCAACTTTATTAAGAAGGATTGTTCATATTTATACAAGCAATATCAGCCCAGATATTTCAGACATCCAATCAAAGTATTCAGAAGTTACACATTACCCTATATGGATAGAAATAAATATAGGTTTTGGTTATAAAATGCAAATAAGATGTACATGTGAGTATGTGTGTGTTGAAATTTATTGACATTTTTTAGACTGCGGTCAAGCAAGATGTGATTTAAAAAAAGAAAAAAGAAAAAGAAAAGAAAAAAATTATCGTGATTACAGTAATTTCAAAAACAGCAGAAAGAGAATGCAATTTTAGAGTGTTTCTCTTTTTAGGTTCCCAGAACTACAAGATGTCATATTTCAAAGAACTGGCTATTCTTATTACAAATGATGAATATGGTGTGAATCATTGGGGTTTGGTGGCGTTTTAAAATGAGGAGGCGGTTGTAATACATTAAACATCCTAATTATGGGAAGAAAGAGGCGGGAACTGGCAAACAATCAAACAAAGACTTTATTAATCAAATAAACACAAAACAGCACGACAACCCCTTACGGATGACTGTTGCACATAAACAAAACCAAAATATAAAATATAACCCAGGCCCGGTCCTCTCTCGTCCTTCACTGTCGTTGCTCCTCTTATATCCTTCCGATCTCCTCCTCTTTTGAATATTTAAGTAAGCATCTTTCAGATCCACTGATAAGAAGTCTTCTGGGCAAATATGTGTGCCAGATTTGCTTCAAAGTCAACATCTTCATCAAGGTGTGGTTCAGATGTTTGAGATCAATGATGGGCCTGAGCCTACCATCTTCCTTTGAAACAGGGAATTACTGGCTGTAGATGCTTGACTCATCTGTTGCTAATGGGAGCGTTTCCACAGCACTCTTCACCAGCAAACACTATACTTCAGATCAGAGAATGTAAGCATTGTTGTCCTGGACCAAGGTTTTGATCACACCCCTGATAAAGTTATTTGTGATTACCAATTGGAGTGAATAGCCTCATTCCATAATCTGCAGAACTCAACACAACATGAAGCCAGGCAGCGAGGTGTCCGAGTCTGTTGAGAAGCAGATCACTGCATGGGAACATGGCTGACATTCTTGTCATTGTAAAAAAAAAATGCTCTGTCTGCTACAGCAATGATGGATTGTGTGACTGTACACACATCTAATGGGGCAAATCCAGCATTGGCGATGAACGCATGGATGTGGACCAAAAGATGAGAGACACACACAAGCCTTCTTGGAAGGATGTTTCACCACAGTGGGACTCAGCCTTTCTCTCATCACTGACCATCCTGGCGTTTAGGAAAAGGGTAGTGCTGTCTGAGCTCAGGCTCTGCTGTAAGGAAGCGAGGTTGGCCAAGACTGAAAAAAATTAGTGCAAACTGACCACTCCATCCTCAACATCATTGGCTTCTTTTTTTGGAGTCAGCAGAAGATGATCTTCACATTGAAGGATAAAGATTCTGATCAAACGGCCCTTATCAGAGCATAGGCAGTCAGACATGCACATTTTGGTGGACTGAAATTACATTGGTTTGTGCAGCTGCATAAATGTTAACAAATCAGGTTTCAGTATTAAGAAAAATATATAATTTCCCCCAAGCATGATTCACACAATATGAAAGATCATTCCAAAAGGGAACTTGTGTATATATAACTCAGTCTAATTCAGTCTAATTTCTCAATATTTTGTCATTTATACTTTATCTTACAGTACAGCATTGTGACGAGTGGGGCGGGGCCGAGAGCCGTAGGAATAGAGCGAGGCCGGTGGAGTAATTGGGAAATGAGTGACACCTGCTCCACTCACCGGTCTCGAGTCCCACGGAGGAGATACAAAATAAGGATACAAAAGAGGAGCAACAACAGTGAATGACGAGAGAGGACCAGGCCTTGGCTTTAGTTTGTGTTTTGGTTTTGTTTGTGCATGGCAGTCGTCGTTTTGTGTTTATTTTATTATTAAAGTTTTGTTTGATTGTCCACCGGTTCCTGCCTCTTTCTTCCTGATGATTATGAAGTTTCTATACTGTTGCGACCATACATCTTTAGACTTTAAACTTTATTATCCATTTAGAGAAATTCTTCTTTACAGCAGCATTCCATTCCACAGACAGTGCCAACATGACACAACATCATGTCAAAAATCTAGATGTCAAAAAACTATGTTAGCAAAGTCCGCCCTATATCGTTGCCTGCATCCTGGCCTATTCAGCGAGGCCTTTTGTGCAGGGCATCTATAAGTACCCTGTATCTACATCCTGAAGGAAATAGGGTGCCAATTTAATGGATGCTTAATGTTCTGTTCAGTTGAAGTCACCATACGTTTAATGGCCCTATTATTTAATTCTGTCAAATCTTACGTGGAAAGAGCAATTGTTTTGGAAGCTATGGTAGTTATACGTATGGGTTTGACCTTTTTCTTTTCCAATAACATGCCAAAGAAATGTATAAAAGATTAGACTGAATCGTGCTCTGACACAGCAGCAAAAGAAGATGAGGAGCAAAATGAAGTAATTTTACTTTACTGATAACTGACATTCTGATGGCTCCTTTTCTGAATATCACTGATGTGCTGATCATAAAGTAAGTTGATGGTTCAGTGTAACCCCAACATATTTAAAATTATCAACTGTTTCTAGTTTCTACCACTTGGTTGTTAATGAGGATAGAATGCTGAGGTGAAGCAGAGCTGATTATTAGTTATTTTGTTTTGGTGACATTAAGATAAAGATAGTTATCCTCATTCAACTGAACAAAGTAATAATAATAATCCAGTGTAGAGTCGTTGTCTGTAAGCAGAGGGAGGATGGCTGTGTCATCTGAGTATTTCAGTTCTGTGGTTGTGGGTGATGGATCCGTTTTCTCTCATATGTGTGTGCAAGCATGTGGGATGTCCAAATATGGAAATATGCCTCACAGAAACTACACAGAACAGAAGACAATACTTTTTGTGTCTAACATCTCTGTAAAAATATGAATTTGGACAACTTGGACATTAAATGATTTTAAGTTGAATTGCAAAGTTCAGACGAAACTTTACACAGCAAAATTCCCAGTATTAATTTAACACACTGAATGTGGGCTCATATAAACACTGAAGCAGTGTGGAAGTTAATGAGATAATTAAATAAAAAATTAAATTTATGCATTTAGCAGAAGCTTTTATCCAAAGCAACTTACAGTGCATTCAGGCTATCAATTTTTACCTATCAATTTAATTAGGCAATTAACTGAGTGATGATTGGCCATTCTTAAAGACATCTGATGTTAAGCAGAATCACCAAAGAAGAAAATCAAAAATTCTATTTTCTATTTTGACCCTTAAATTGTTAATATTAGATTTTTTGGGGGGTTCGTAACTGAGTTATAGAGGAAAGGATGTGGTGATGATTATGTTTTGATCTAATAAACACCACATGTGTGACCTGAATTAGGATTTCTTTATTGATTTCTTCAACAAGCTGAAAAATACAAGAGCTGTCATAATCAGAGAGATGTTTTAAAAGTTACTTTGATATAAATAAGTCTTTAGTTATTCAGACACACAAATATCAAGAACCAGCATGAGAATCACAACAATGGTAGTCTCAGCCTCAGACTTCAAGCCCACGGAGCGTTGGTTAACATCTGATGCATATAGGACACAAACGTGGAAACACTTCAGGAATGTTGAAGTTGTCATCAGATTGGTTGAATTATACAGGATTTCTGGGAGACGTGTGTGTCGCGTTCTTTAACGTTCTGCCTGGAAACAAAAATGCTGTGGTGCCAAACCCCCTCACGAAAGAAGAAAGCCACCATCTTTACAACTGTGATGACGAGCGCTTATCAGGATCAACTAAACGCTGGATATTTAAAAGTATGTCAAATATTTAAAGTTCGCCATATAGAATCTTCAAAATGCATCCAAGAATTTTACACACCGTTCTGTTATTGTGGTGACATTTCCATGCCCCAAAACATGACGCTGTACTTAACAAACTGTGATTAGTTGTTTGACAAGTCGGTCAAACGTCCTCATAGGTGGACCTAAGCCAATGATAGCCATAGATTCCAGACCTACACCTGTCAGTCTGAAGGTCTGGCTATGCGAGAGTACAACAGTGACCATCAAAAAAGCATGTTGTAGCCAATAAAAACTCAGCCATGGCTCCCATCATGCATTGCGGCTTGAATAAATTATGAGCTGAATTATCTTTGCAATCTCTTTGATTCTTACTATATTCTTTTATTTTTGCTTTTTTATGTGACAGAGTCAGGGCTGGACTGGTAATCTGGCATACCGGGCAAATGCCCGGTGGGCCGACGCACTTGGGGGCCGGTTGATATAATATATTATATATATATATTTTTTTTTTATTGGACAACGAATGGCCCAAAAAGCAGGGACAGCGGCCCATTGGTTAATTTTCCATACTGACACTGGACTGGCCCAATCATCTCTTAACAGGCTCCACCCCTCCCCCTCCATTTCTTGTGCCAGATGCAGTCAGTGGCTCAGTGCAGAAACAAAATAGCGCAATGGGGGGTGCGGAGAAGTTGCGGGCCAAAAAAATAAAAATTCTAGATGTTGATGCCTCAACATGTGCAAAAATAACCGACATGTTTAGTGCTGTAGCTTCAGTTTCCAAGCCTACAGTACCTGACGACATTTTGCAAGAACAGGTGAATATAGCACATGGAGGTGACTAGCCACGGCGGTGCAGGTGTCTGATAGTGATGTCAAGGAGGGACAGACTGAGCAGGAGAGTGTAATAGAAATGGTAAGCATGGTACTGTAGTTACATGATTAACAGGAAGGGAGTGTTAATCAGGGCGGGTGTCGGAGGATAGTGTGATGATTTAACGTTACATAAATTAATGACTATTATTATAAGATAACATAATCGTTGTCGCTATTATAAAGTCTGTCAGATTTTTACCTACTACACTAGCTACTCAGTCAGCTAAAGTCAAATAACACAGCATAAGCTATTTTGCATTGTTTTTGTAGCTAGGTTAGCAGAGTTAACTTATTCAATTGCAACTTCGACTGACTATTTTAATGTTAACCCTTTAAACCCATAATGGACATACGCCCTTCTCTAGAAAACTTAAATGATGCCATTTGATTATTTTTAATTATTACTCAAAATGGCTGCATCAAAGCGCCAACGACGAGTTACACGTCGGGAGAGAAGTAGCTAACGCATGATATTTGGGGATTAAAACCCGCCTTGAATTTTGAAAGCTGTATATTCAACAAAGTAGATATTTTCTCATGTTTCTAATGAATTTGTGAGTAAGTAATTTGAATATCATATATATTATGAGGATGTTTTGTGAGAGTAATTTGGTAGTATAGTTTATTTTTCTTTTTTTATGGGAAGTATCTCAACAATGAGAGCTAAATGTTGTTTGGTGTCATATTAAAGAGGGGTTTGTGCTCTTTAAAACAAAGTAGCCTATACTTGCAATTGTAAACTAGTTTTTCTGCTGTCTGGTAAATTGAAAAAAAAAATTTTTTTAGAATTAGCAGTATTCTACATCCACATTCTATTGTGTTCTAAAGGATTAACTAGCTTCATCTAGAAATCCTGCTCTTCAAGAATACAGGACTATATAACCAAAATGGATCCTTACTAAGTGTACTTTTAATAACTCTTCCAAATAATTGTAATCATCTCTCTCTTTGTCCTTATGTATAGTCAAGCCAGGTTGAGTTAGCAGTGGAGAAGGGCACCTTTGATCACCAGGGAGTCAGTCAAGAGAGAATGAGTACACTGGTCCACTTGCTCTGGGACACTTGTCCATGGCACTTAGTTCTCAGCTTTGTAGGGTTTTTTGGGAATGGAACAGTAGATATGAATATATACAGGGACCACAAGGATGGTGTACTGGTTGGTTATGTTGGACCGATTGTGGTGGGCCGGTCTGAGCCCTGGACAGAGTTGATCTATTTATCTGAATATTGTCACCGTTGTTGAGATTCATATGCTGATTATTGATGTCTGTATCTGCCTAAACAAAAAAAACAAAAAATCAGAACAGCTTGCTAAACTTACAAAATATATAGAAAATACAGAAACTATCACTGTGGAATCACAAGGCTGTTGTAACCAATAGACGGTTTCAACGGCATCAACATAAACAAACGTTAATGCGCGTGAGCGCTTTTGTGGACCTAACTTAACTTCCGGTAGACTCCAAATAGAATCAATAACAACAGCCAAGTCCCTCTAGAGTAGATATTTTTTGATAACAAACAAAATGTGTTTTCTGTGTGGATCAGGCGGACTTAATGAAAATGCTAATTCATTATTTGACAGCAGGAGATGTTTTAAAGCATAGACATAAAGCGCGAGAAATAGAGGTTTCCCCAGTAACAGCTGTAAACAAAGCAGAGCTGGTACGCTCACACGCTGCTTTATCACGCATATAACATGCAAGTCTTATTTCAGAAATACAGCGATATAAAAACACCCGTGCCTCGTTTTGATATTTAAACATAAATGTAAGGAATTATTATTATTAAACGTGCAGTACGTTACGTAACGTTACGTTACTCATGTTTATTTAACAAAGCCTTTTTGAAAATCGATCAGTTTTAAAATTGTTGCGAGTCTCCAAAAATAAATAAATGTATGGGAAACACATCCCGCAGCACAGCCACCTGAGCCCAACTTCAGTCTACTCATTACCTTGACTTTAACTGCGTTTGTAGATGGCACCGCAGCCAGACCGATATGCACAACACAGACCGGAAGTTAACTTAGGTCCAGGCGCGTGCGCCCGATGAAACTAAATAGAGACAACATACTGTAACTCAGAGAATAGATTCTTAAAGAGCTCAGAAATTCAGGTCAAACAACTCAAGTCATTGACTTTTGGTCTTGTCTTTTCTGTTTATCATAACTCAGTAATCAAAATTTTATGTTTAAAAAGTCAACTAATGCAAACACTGACCCCTATAAGGGTGACATGCAAATTGTGATTTTCTCCTTTAGTGATTCTGCTTGTTAACATCAGGTGTCTTCAAGAATGGCCAACCATCACTCAGTTAATCACCTAATTATCTCATTAACGTTAACACCACTTCAGTGCTTATATATCTCCACACACAGAGTGATAAATTAACGCTTGGTATTCAAAGTGGTATTCAGCAGTATGAACAAGGTCCACAACCTGTCTAAATATTGGTTAATTTATGTAAATAATAACAATTATAAACTCTTTCTATAAAATTGCATCTTATTAAGATTTAAACTGCATTTAACATTTAACATTAACATTAACTGTTTAACATTAACAGTTTTAAAGTTTTTTAAAAAAAATTCCACATTTGTTTATATAGATATCTGAATAAGCTAAATCCCAATATTTACATTTAGAAGTGTAATCCAGTGATTTCTCTCTCAAAAAAAATCCTGACTACATTTGCATGCAATGAATTTTGAGATAGTCTGAGTCATGAATGATCTATTTAGAAAAAACAGCCTCCTTCAATGTGACAAAGGAATCATTGAGACATGTAATATAAACTTGAGGTTTAGGGATATCTATTGGTTAATCTATGTTAACTGATGTGTATTCCTAGATCTCAAGCTAATATCAATATGTTTTGAAAACAATTGGAATTTGGTGCAGGACGTTTTTGTTTATTCTAGATGAAAATGGATAAAACATAAGGAATAACAAACATTTTCATAACTTAGAGAACAGAAATGCTAGTGTTAACAGTATATATAAATTAAAAACATTTCTGAAGTCCCCACCAAAATGTTGAACATTGTGGAAAATATTAATAAAAAAAAAAACACTATACTGTGAACAGAGTTAGAGCTAATTTTTTCCTCCATAAATGATACTCAAAGAGATGTTTGTGATCCAAATATATAATTGCTAATAAATACCATTTTGAGAATATTAAAGGGGTCATATAGTGTTTGTTTTTTTTTTTTTTTTTTTTTTTGTGTAACGCAATGTGTTTATGCAGTTTAAGGTTAAAAAAATTGTTCATTATTGTTGTTCCGCTATGCCCCGCCTTTCTGAAACACACATTTTTAGCGATGAGTCTTAACTTTTATAAAGAATATCTCTTTGGGTGTGGGTGATTCTCATGAAATCGTAGTTTCAAAGATTTCATATATGACATTTAAAAAAAAATTTGTATCAACAAATTTTCTTTTTAAGCATTAAGAGCCGGGTCTGAAGTGTCAGTGACCATAAATTTAAAAAAGTTTTACTGACAATTTAACAAATTTTTGAACATATTTTCCAAAACATGTCCTTAAAAATCTCATTACCGTAACACTCTGAAAAGTCCAGTGATGTGGGGAAAAAATACATTTCCACATTTTTTTAAATGGTTTATTAACAGTCATGCACAGTTACTTGAAACTCTGGAATAAAATATATTTTTATAATAACATTTTTATGTGATTTTCAATTATTTCTCTCATTACCGCAACACCTTCTGCATTTTGCAGCCTATTTTTTATTTTTTTTTCAGTAAAAACTGAAATATTTTCAAAATGATGTTGCAAACCTGAAAGAACATAATGTATAGATTCTGCACATACATTTAAAAGCAGATTACTATTTTTCAATTTTTTAAATACATCTTAAAAGAGCACATGTTGCGGTAATGATACATAGGTTACGAAAATGAGGTTCATGATTTCGGTAATGATAATAGGCATATTAAGTATGTGGTATAGTCAAACAAATAATATTTAATGTAGAAAATAAATTAGATAATATTGGCATAAATTATTCTGCAGTGCTTCATAACTAGATAAGATAGGGTATAAACACCAGGGGCCATTTTTACAAAATATTTTAAATGAAACTAAATGTTGCTCCTAACTCCACATCTCCACAACTAACTCCACAACTGGGCGGGAACACTGGATCTCTTTGGGGAAGTCGTGGCCTAATGGTTAGAGGGTTGGACTCCCAATCGAAGGGTTGTGAGTTCTCGTCTCGGGCCGGACGGAATTGTGGGTGGGGGGAGTGCATGTACAGTTCTCTCTCCACCTTCAACACCACGACTTAGGTGCCCTTGAGCAAGGCATCGAACCCGGGCGCTGCAGCATAAATGGCTGCCCACTGTGTGTGTGCGTGCGTGCGTGCGTGCATGCGTGCATGCATGCATTTCGGACCCATACTCAGAATTTGTGCTCTGCATTTAACCCATCCAAAGTGCACACACACAGCAGTGAATACACAGACACACACACACACAAAGTTCTGTTGCTAAGTATAAAAATCATTACACTTATAGAAATGATAACCAATTTGTCGTGTACACATTCTGACAAGAGAATTTTACACTTTTAACTGGAACAATATATCTGCCTACCTTGTTGGTATTTCGAAGGTTCTGCCTCATGTGTTGCATAATTTAAAATCAAGATTTATATTTTAAAAAATTGTGTGCGTAAATGACCCTCAAAAAATATTGCGGAGGATGAGAACATTAGTCATGGACACTTTATATTTCCACTATTGTATCATTATTATTATACATGAATATTCAGTCTGTCATTTTTCTGTCATGTGAAAAATGATAGAAGAATATCCATTTACTTTTTTCAGAATATTTTAATTGTAATTTGTTTAAATTACAACATAACATAAGTTAAGATACAGCTGGACGCATTACGGTAATGAGAATTTCAGCAGAAAATGCAATAAAATGCAAAAATAATTAATTCCTATGTTGAAATTACTCTTTGTGCAAGGTAGAGAACAGTATTGTCTTTATTATGGTGTTTTTATATATTACTAAATTGCATTTTTAATATCTAAAATCACTAGTGACATGGCGTTTCAACTGTTTCGTGAGAATGACCCGTTTGGGACTTTAGTCTTTGCAACTTTAGGGATCTTGTCTATTCACCAACAGCTTGTAACACTTCAAAGAAAAAGGAAAACTTGAAATTGCATCATATGACCCCTTTAACTGGAAGTTGATTTTTTACTCTTTTTACTTTTTACTTATAATAACTCACATTTTACATATTTTTTAATGATTTATTCTTTTATATGTATATATGTTAAATTATATATATAACATATAACTTAGAACTATTAGAACTATTAGAACTATGGACATTTATGGAGAACTAAATTCCTCCTTTTTATGTTGACTCTACCTTCATTTTGCTGTTGCCATTTTTTTTTTCATCTATGTTGTGAATGTTATCCTAAATGTACATCATATATAATACTTCATGTTACAAAACTTCATGTTTACTAATTTTATGCCGGTACACAATTTGATAGAATATTATACGTGAAACATTTTGTAATAAAAAAAAAAACTACTTAACTGATGTTGAAAAAGTAAAAAAAAAAGAAAAAAGAACAAAAGAAAAAGATAATAGGACCCCTTTAAAAAGCATTTTAATTGTACAATATATGCACCTTTTGTTGGTTTTTCACAAGCCTCTGATACTGAATGTGTACTAAGAGGTGTCTGATTTCAAAAAGCTGTTTAATTTTTTTAAGCAAAAAATCCTTTGGAACTGTGATGTGGAAAAAAGACATGATATGATATGTGAATGATGAATGCTAAGATGAAAAGATTAATAATATCAGCAAACACATCCTTCCTGCAGCCTGGTAGCACTTCAACCTAAGAAAAAAAAAAAAAAAACGGTAATAAACATTGAACATGAAAAGACAAACTAGATGTTGTTGTCATAAGAGTTACAACAATTATAAATCCCACTGTAAAGACCACCAGCCCACTTTTTTTAGTCCTGCAAGATTACCCTGGTCAAGCAAGAAGACCAAAAAATAAACAAATAACAATATTCTGGTAGACCAGGTAAGTACTACTAGTGAACAGCATGGGTGTAGCGGCACATCTACTAACCAGCATAAAACTCCCTGGGACTGTGTGTAAATTCATGGTGGTCTAAGGTGGGGTTCAGCAAAGAATCACAAGATGCTGTTTTAAATCAAATAGCAGTAAAGTCTTAACGTACTGCAGTAGAGTCTGTTAATGCGCAGGATGTCATTGGGGCTCATTTCTTGAGCTTCCCCAATCACAGCGTTCCTATCAGGAATGGGAATCATGGTCGGATTGTTGTTCTTGGAGAAAGCATACCTGAAACCAAACAGATAAAGAAACAACTGTAAACTCTGATGATTATGTTTTAGCATGCTGCACACCCAATTATTTTTTAACAAATAAATAAAATAAATACAAATTTGCACTGAGCTACAAGAACACCATTGTTGAGGAGTAACTAGTAACTTATTGTAATAATATTACTTTTTACAGTAACTAGAAGTGTAACTAATTACTAATAAGGTTTTAGTAATAATATTAGTTATCATCCATAAACAACTTTTGATGCCTTAACCCCACTGATTTAAAATCCAACAATCAAATAATTAGTAGATTTATCATCATAATTTTCCTGATTCGCACATGCATGTGATGTCCCCAGTGCAGCTTGGAATATGGAAAAGCTTACATTCATTAGACAGAAATATTGCATTATATTGATTTTGTCAGGAAAAAAAGGTGATTTGATCACTACTGTGGAAGTTGTAGCTTTACTTTTCTCAGACATTACATCCCACCCACATCTCACTGATCAGCATGTGGTACATTATATCACAATTATTAAAACTAAACAGTTTCAAACAAACTTCTGTGATTTGATAAAATACAATGAAATATAATCGTATATGGGTAACGGAAAAAAAATACAATTAGCTTCAAGCTACGCATGACAATTAATGCAATTAATACAACACTTTTACTTGAATGTAAATGTTTTACTTGAATAGTAATGAATAATAGGCCTATATTACATTCTTTGAGTAACTAGCCCAAACAATGAAGAACACTTACCTTTTATAGTGCATCACAGAGTTGTAGTCATAGGGGGTTGCCAGATTATTGGTTTTTGTTTTCTTGAAATTGTGCTGCTGTGCTGTTACAGTGCAAAGAAAAGTGTTAAACACTATAAATGTAAAGCAGGTAAATACACAGTTAATTTAATCTAGACTGCAATTATTGTGACTAGATGTAACATGCCATGAACTATGCGTTTTTATTTTCCTATTCTTTGTTCTATTGGTAACACTTGATTTTGATGGTCACTTTTGAATATTCAGTTGACAATAACTAATGTTGCTCCTACGTCAACTTACTCTCAGATCTCTTTATTGAGATGGTAGCCAAACAGACATTCTACTATCAGTAAATTTGCAAGTATGTTTTAACTTATTCTAACCCTAACCCTAACCTAACCCTACCAGTCTGCTGATACTCTACCAACACTCTGTTTAGAGCTAGTAGATATATATTGTCTAAAACAAATTGTAACCATTTAATCATGTTTTTTCTTAAGAAAAATACCAGGTATGATGTTCTTAAAAAGGATTTTGATGTGTTTGTTGCGGTCGCTGCGGTTCTGTTCATGATGGAACCCGAGGGCATGAAGGAGCTCATGTTGAACAATTCGGTGATAGACACACCCATGACGCTGGAGAGAAACAACCTGTCCTTCACTTTGGCGCCCCAAATATGAATAGCAACTGTGGATCACACATAACACATCAGCAATTGGTAAAGCACATTTATTACATAGGCAAGGCAAGGAAAGTTTATTTATATAGCACCTTTCATGCACAGTGGTTATTCAAAATTCTTTACATAAAAGAAAGTAAAATAATCATGAAGAAAAATAATAACAAAAATAAAAGCAAGCTATTTTAAAACTTTGGAAATGAAAAAAATTGACTAATTTAAAAATGAATTTTAAAAAGTTAAAAATAGAAAATGATTTTATATAAATTAGTCTTGAGTCTAGATTTAAATGCGACTAATGTTTTAGCACATCTGATCACGTTTGATATACAAAGAAATGGGACAGGAAGGAGTCCTAAATTAGAAGATTTACCCAGAATCAGACATTATGTGTAGAAAGTGCCTCTGTCCTGCATGTGGTACGAATCGAATGCAGGACACATCCGCAAAGGACTGCAAGCCTTGTTTAATCACTTGTAGTTCATTTGGAGCTGTGGCAGGGGTAAACTATTAAAATATCATGTGACACCGATGAGATAATATCAGAAGTAGTGATCGTCACTTACAGTACTGGTTGGAGATCATGTAGGGCACATAGACAAATCCATCCGTGCTTCTCTCCCATTTGCATCCACGAGCTGTGCACGGATCTGCATTCTTGAACCCTGTTGATACGGCGATGTCTCCGAACGTGATCAAGGGCCCATCCACTCGCTGTCCTGTGTGGTACAGTATAATGCACAAAGTTGTTCGGTTTATTGACACTGATAATTCAATTGAATGAATGGGATGAAGAGGAATTTGCCATCAACTGCTACACCAAAGATGTTCCTAATACTATCAAATGATATAGCTTTCATACTCTTACCTTCATGTTTGTTGGACTGGATTATATTTGACACTGGCATGTCATTTTTCTTAGTTATGTTTCCTGAGACAGGAATCAATAAATGATTAATTAAACACTGTAAAAATTACAAGTTACAATTATTTTTCTTTCTGTGCATCTTACCTGTCTTCCCAGAGATCTTTTTGAATAAATCCTGTTAATGAATTTTAAACACATGTATATTAGATATTCTTGGCATAAAAAATGAAAAATAAAAACCAAACCCTAAATGGGAAACTGCTGATGATATATTTTTTCATTTAAGATATTATTGTCTGTTCTTACCTCAGTAGGACGACTCTGAGAGGGAACAGAGTTAAACAGAAGAGAGACGACCACCAACAACAGGTACATGATGAGATCTTCCTGAGAAACTTTCTGGATCAAGCAGAGCTGGGATCTAGATCGTATTCTTCACTCTCTCTGTTATGTGACTGTTAGATTATCAATTATTTATTATTTTATCACAAACCCCAGTGTGTTCTGTTGCAGTGCAGGCCTGGAAGAATAAATGAGCAGAAACAGAGTCAGTGCACTGCCAAAACATTCTCAACTTTATTAAGAAGGATTGTTCATATTTATACAAGCAATATCAGCCCAGATATCTCAGACATCCAATCAAAGTATTCAGAAGTTACACATTACCCTATATGGATAGAAATAAATATAGGTTTTGGTTATAAGATGTGAGTATGTGTGTGTTGAAATGTATTGATATTTTTTTTAGACTGCGGTCAAGCAAGATGTAATTGAAAAAAAAAAGCACATACAGTATTAGAGTGTTTCTCTTTTTAGGTTCCCAGAGTTTTGAAAAAAAAAAAAAAAAACAAGATGTCATGTTTCAAAGAACTGGCTATTCTTATTACAAATTATGTATATGGTGTGAATCATTGGGGTGTGGTAATGTTTTAAAATGAAGAGACGATTATTTATATATATATATATATATATATATATATATATATATTAGTGCTGTCAATCGATTAAAAAAAATTAACTAATTAATCGCACAATTTTTTAAAATTAATCGCGATTAATCGCGAATAATCGCGATTAATCGCAATTAAAAGACTGAAACTTTTTGTATATGTAAATGTAAAATGTAAATAATTAATGTAAACTCAAGACAAAGAAACTATTTAAATTCAAAATATGATTGTTTATTGGAATTTTTTTAACTTGTAACACAGATTTTCTCATGTAAACAACATACCTGCAATAAACCATCAATATCCTCCAAATTAACTGTTGGCTTGAAAGCCATATTTATTACAGAAATAAAAACACAGGCATGTAAGTACCATTTGAATTTCAAAACAATCAATGCCAATAAAATGCCAATAAAAAACAAAAATGATTTCCATGTTGAATTCTAAGTGGACTGCAAAAAAATTCCAAAGTATAGTCATTGCCAGTGCTTTAAGTGGGCCGGTATGCACTGGTACTCAGTACAGCCACTTCCAAATATAGCTCTTGAGCGTACCGCCACCTCTCCGTGCGCCCAGAACGTGCTTGTAGCGTACCGGTACGCTCATTTGGACATCTGTTTTAATAGAGGTTTTAATCTTTTACCTGCACTGCCGATTTTCAGAGCGCCCTTCACAATGCAAGCTTCCTAATTCATCCCACCCAGAGCAGAAACTACATTACCCATTCACCCTTAAGTTATACAAGTGAATAGGGCATGTGTCGCTTTTCCCACTGTTAAGTGTCAACAACTCAACGTGGCCGGAGAAGGTGTGTGAAACTCGTTGTGAGTTATACTAAAGCAAAGCTAGGCACAAATTTAGATATTCATTTATCTAATTAATCTATAGCCTATACACAAAGACAATATGATCTTTTTGTCCCCTTTTTGTTTTAAAGCTTGATGAAGAGAGAGAGCGCAAGTTGCTGCAGCTGAGGAGGACAGATGCACGCGCACAGGAGTGATTGACAGTTCGCGGCACTGTGTACAAAAAATACTCCGCTACACAATTATTTCGATATTTTCGTTTAAGCTTATTAACGTTAGCGTTACAGAAAGGTCTGATTTACGCACTGTTACAGTCATTGTTTTTTGTTTTTTTTTAAACAATGACATTTGAGTTCATGATTTTAATGTTGCTGTTTCTTGTGGCAGACTGAATGAAGAGTAATGTTTCTTGTGACAGACTGAAGAGTAATCCGGCAGTTTTATACTGAAACTTTCCGTCTAAAAGTCCTTCCTTGGTCTTATCCATATTTCTTTGCACGTTGAACACACATAGGCCACAACTGGAAATAAAAAAAAAAACTGCAACCGCGTTAATTGCGTTATTTTTTTTTAACGCGTTAAATATTTCAAATTAATCGAATGCGCTAACGCGCTAATTTTGACAGCACTAATATATATATATATATATATATATATATATATATATATATATATATATATATATATTGTCACGGGACGGAGCACAAGACAGACACAGTGGGCGTGGCGTCAGGCCTCGGAGAGGCTTTTATTAACAGAAATCATAAAACAAAGGGAATAAAAGTGGCCAAAGGGGGAAAGTGTCCAAAATAACAGGGAATCTGGTGTCCTCGTCGTGCTGCGGGATTTGTGTAGGTCGGGCAGTGTTCATCAAGGAAGGGTCCAGGCAAGGGGCGGAGTCCGGCGGCCGCACGCGCTCCCCTCCTTGGTCCGGGGCGCGAGGGGCGGCGGCTTCTCCTAGCGGCCGCGTCTCTCTCGTTGGCCGCGGCGCTGGTAGGGGATGGACGGCCCGGCATCCTGGCCCGTCGGCCGTGTATACGGGTGCGGTTCCCATCCGGATCGCGGGTCCGGCTGCTCACGTCTTTTGTGGCGCGGGAGTCCCTCAACGCACCCTTCCTGGACCCACGAGGACACCAGTGTGCATGCACGGGGAAGAGACCGGTCTCCTGAGGAGAGGCGCGTTGGGCTTTTAAACAGCGGCGGTAATGAGGCTCCACTTCCTTCAGGTGTGCCCCATCACACGCCGCCAGCCCTGACTCGTCCAGCGCCCCTCCTCTCACACACCCACTCCAGTCGGGAGCCTGGTGAAGGGCGGCGATTTAGGACGGGGTGCCGGTGATAATCAGGGAGGAGGCAGCTGACTCGTCACATTTCCCCTCCCAAGCGACATCCCCGTCATCAGGGCGCCGCCCACACGGGAGTGCTACCATCCTCAACCAGGCTCCAAACGGTCGGAGTGGGCGGGGCTTCCTCTCCGGGCGGTCCTCCCTCTCGCAGCGCACCAGAACAGGGACAGAGAAACCGGGTTTTAGTGACAGCCTCAACCAACCACAGGGTAAAATGACAATGGAAAAGTCACTTACCCCTTGTGTGGCTGGGAGGCTGTCCCCAGTTTTCCTCCGTCCCAGTCTGGGTTCTCACGAACGTTTGCAAGCGAGAGGGAGTGACGTCACCAGACGTTTCCCAACTGCGCTGTCTAGGCTCCGCCTTGCCCGCATTCTCCACCAGTGTCACGGGACGGAGCACAAGACAGACACAGTGGGCGTGGCGTCAGGCCTCGGAGAGGCTTTTATTAACAGAAATCATAAAACAAAGGGAATAAAAGTGGCCAAAGGGGGAAAGTGTCCAAAATAACAGGGAATCTGGTGTCCTCGTCGTGCTGCGGGATTTGTGTAGGTCGGGCAGTGTTCATCAAGGAAGGGTCCAGGCAAGGGGCGGAGTCCGGCGGCCGCACGCGCTCCCCTCCTTGGTCCGGGGCGCGAGGGGCGGCGGCTTCTCCTAGCGGCCGCGTCTCTCTCGTTGGCCGCGGCGCTGGTAGGGGATGGACGGCCCGGCATCCTGGCCCGTCGGCCGTGTATACGGGTGCGGTTCCCATCCGGATCGCGGGTCCGGCTGCTCACGTCTTTTGTGGCGCGGGAGTCCCTCAACGCACCCTTCCTGGACCCACGAGGACACCAGTGTGCATGCACGGGGAAGAGACCGGTCTCCTGAGGAGAGGCGCGTTGGGCTTTTAAACAGCGGCGGTAATGAGGCTCCACTTCCTTCAGGTGTGCCCCATCACACGCCGCCAGCCCTGACTCGTCCAGCGCCCCTCCTCTCACACACCCACTCCAGTCGGGAGCCTGGTGAAGGGCGGCGATTTAGGACGGGGTGCCGGTGATAATCAGGGAGGAGGCAGCTGACTCGTCACAATATATATATATACAGATATACAGACCAAAAGTTTGGACACACCTTCTCATTCAAAGAGTTTTCTTTATTTTCACGACAATGAAAATTGTAGATTCACACTGAAGGCATCAGAACTATGAATTAACACATGTGAAGTTATATATGGAATTATATACATAACAAAAAACTGTGAAACAACTGAAAATATGTCATATTCTAGGTTCTTCAAAGTAGCCACCTTTTGCTTTGATTACTGCTTTGCACACTCTTGGCATTCTCCTGATGAGCTTTAAGAGTTAGTCACCTGAAATGGTCTTCCAACAGTCTTGAAGGAGTTCCCCGAGAGATGCTTAGCACTTGTTGGCCCTTTTGCCTTCTGTCTGTGGTCCAGCTCACCCCTAAACCATTTCGACTGGGCTCAGGTCTGATGACTGTGGAGGCCAGGTCATCTGGCGCAGCACCCCATCACTCTCCTTCTTGGTCAAATAGCCCTTGATGCCTTCAGTGTGACTCTACAATTTTCATAGTCATGAAAATAATGAAAACTCTTTGAATGAGAAGGTGTGTCCAAACTTTTGGTCTGTACTGTACATCACAGAAGGATGGGTCTTCATCTTCAACTGCTCATCAGTCAGAATACAGACCATTTGATGGCATAGAGGCATCTTACAGATGGAGCTCTAGCTTCTGAAACAGTGTTGGCTATCTTCACTGGGAGCTGCAAAAGCTCCCATCAAGGGGTGAGAAATTAAAGGGGGGGTGAAATGCTCGTTTTCACTCAATATCCTGTTAATCTTGAGCACCTATAGAGTAGTACTGCATCCTTCATAACTCCAAAAAGTCTTTAGTTTTATTATATTTATAAGAGAAAGATAGTCTGTACCGATTTTTCCCGGAAAAACACGAGTGGCTGGAGGCGTGACGTGTGGGCGGAGCTTAAGAATCACGAGCGCGAGTAGGCTTTTTGCACTGAGAGCGTTTGGAAGCTGTGACATTACCGTGAGGTAAAAAACATCATCCAAAACATACCATGGCTAACAGTCAGATTTAGCGTATATTTATGATCTAGAATCAGATCCCGAAGCTGAAATTTAACAAGCGAAGCATCAGCAACGACGTCTCTATGTGGTATGTATTGAAACTGTATATATTTGATTAGCGGTTTTGGAAAATGACTAAGTTCCACTTTATGTCGTCTTTTTTTTTTTTTTTTAAGCTTTTTTTTTAACATCGAGTTAAAAACATCTCAACTTTTCAGAATGCCGCAAGCGCACCGCGGGTCATGTGACAAGAACTAACCAATCAGCTTCATCCTTTTCCTTAACAACGTTGAAAACTCAGCCAAGATGAAGGAACAGCTGTTCATAGCTGTATATGGATTGCCATTTTGAAATAAATTAAGTAGCAGAGCTACTGCGAGCTATTTTTAGTGCTGCAAATCCATTTATCCTTTGCTGAAATTTCTGCATTTTCATGGAGAGAGCACGTCGTGGTTGCTTAGCAAAGGCAGGCGCCTCAGGAACACTTCTGCCCGAGCGCTTTGGAAAAAAGGAAAAAATGGTGCTTAGCATTTTCCACGCGTTTTTAGGCGCGATATGTGAACGGCCCCTAATGCTGTTTTTTTTTTTGGTAATCTGTGCAGGGTTATCTTGCCCTGGCAACCAAAAAACACTTCTTTTGTGACATTTCGCTCTCGCTCTGATCAGTGAATGTCTCTGCTCTTAGTGCTCTGCTCTACGGGAGCACGCGCTCTTCCAGGAGAAGTGCCCTTAGGACCCATATAAGGAAATTCTGCTCCAACTAACGTCACACAGACCCATACTCGAAAAAAACTTTCCGAAACTTGTGACAAACCGGAAGAGGTATTTTTGGAACAAAAATACTCCTTCAAACGTACAACTTAATTTTTGAAACTTTGTCCATGTTTAGCATGGGAATCCAACTCTTTAACAGTAGGATTTGCCAAGGAGCTCCCTATGACAACTATACCAGCTCAGGGAACCACACCTGGTTCTGTCATAATGGTGCCACTAGAAGGTCTGAGCAACTGACCTACCTAATTTGTCTGATGACCTGAGGGAGCAGAGTGAGCAGAGCAATGGGTCACCATCCCTTATTCCAAGCAAGGGATTGGACACAGGCTTTCAGCCAGTATTGAAGCGGACGTTTATGGAGCAGGCCCAGTGGTACACTCTCAGAAATAAAGGTACAGTGAGGGTACAATTAAGTACTTTAAGGTACAAATTTCACAAATGTGCCAGCAAAGGAACAAACATGTATCCAGCTGAGTACCAAAAAGTACCTTACCAATGAAAAAGGGTACACAATGAAATATGCATGGTGAAAGGTACATATATGTACCCTTTGAAAAGGTACATTGTCATATAAAGTAATAGTTAAGGTACAACATTCACAAATGTACCATTAAAGGTCCTATCGTCTTCCCATTGGTTACTTAGAAGTACCTTTTGGGTACACATCCTGTAGAGTACAATAAAGTACCTTATTCAAGTCAAAGGGTACACTTCCTGTGGGGTACTAAGAAGTACTTTTCAAGTTACAGGGTACAAAATTCCCTGGGGTAGCAGCTACTTATGCGTGCCTTTTCTAAGACGGATAGAGCCTTTGTCATAATTTGTTAATGTGGTATGCTGAATAATCCTCTGCACAGCAAAATCTCCAGTTTTGAAATCCTAGTGTTGGTACTTTTAGAGTAAACTGTTAAAGTTGTGGTGTTGAATTAACACTAGCTAGTGTAAACAGCCCCCTCTGGCGGTATAAATACACAGAGTTACCTTTATTAACACTGTTGAGTGTTATTAGTCACATCCGGGACTCGTGTGCTTGTGTGCGCGCGCCTGACCCATCTGAAATATTTTTCACAGACGCCATTTTCTTTGCTCGCGATGCGGCGCATATGAGGATGGAAAACGGCGAAATAAAGTATTTAATCTTATTCATAGAATGTGTTTTAGAATATCATATCGTTTTATAACGATATTTACTTGCTGTGTGCGCATAAACTTTTCTCAACGACATTTCCTTTCAATCGTGAAGCGGAACAGACGAGGATGTCAGTTATTTTCTATGAGGGAATTCTGAAAGTACGTTAAATTTAAAAATAAAAAATTAAAGTGTTTTTATCTCATTTAAAATATGTATATTGATTTATAGCGATATTTATGTGCTGTTTTCCAAAACTTTTTCTCAAGAGAGATATTTTCTTTCACTCACGATGGGGAGAAGACGGGGACTTTGGTTTTATCAAAGGAAAACACCATAAGTAAGTCTTTTACCTCGTTTACATGTATTTTATATGATAATTTTACTTTATGATGATATTTAAATGCTGTGCGCGCCTAACGAGCCTAACCGTCTCTCACAGAATTTAACTGCTGTGCAGACGCAGAGGCTGCTCAGAGAAGGGAGAGACCAGAAGTAAGTTAAGCGTTTTACCTCATTTAAAACATCTATTTTATAACATTAGATTGATTTATATGGACATTAATATGTTATGTGCTCCTACACTTTCCTCAGAAATATATTTTCTTTCACTCGTAGCGGAGGAGTAAGGGAAGTTGGTTTTTAACAAGGAAAACACCGATATATAATTATGTTTTTTGATAAAAACATTTTGGATTTTTCCTCTAACAATGGACTTCATTGGTTACCATCGTTTTAAAATCCAAATCGATGCAGTTTCAAAAGTCTTTGAAGTGTTTAAATGGGCTGTATGTGATCACAGCTGAAGAAGAGGTTGTTATCTAGTGAAAGTACCTTCAATAGTTCAGATTGAGCTGATGGACAAATGGACAGGGAACTACGTCATCACGTTGAAAGGTCACTCCAGCACAGGCAATACTATTTAAACTACTATTCATATTCATCAGAATGTTATTCATATTCACTGAATACTATTACTAATAATAATAATAATATATATATATATATATATATATATATATATATATATATATATATATATATATATATATATATATAATAGCAAACAATACTATTTGAACTATCATCCTGTGCACGGTTGCATTGTAAACTTCTGCCAGCACCGGTGTGACCTTTCATCGTGATGATGTAGTTCCCTGTCCGTTTGCTGATCAGCTCAATCCGAACTGTTGAAGGTAAAAAGTATCAATTCTATATATTTTTTTTATTACCTTTCGTTTCGCTAGACAACAACCGCTTCTTCAGCTGTGATCACATACAGCCCATTTAAACACTTCAAAGACTTTTGAAACTGCATCGATTTGGATTTTAAAACGATAGTAACCAATGAAGTCCATTGTTAGAAGAAAAATCCAGAAATGTTTTCCTCAAAAAACATAATTTCTCTCCCACTGAGGAAAGAAAGACATGGATATCTTGGATGGCATTGGGTGAGTAAATTATTAGGAAATTTTCATTTTGGGGTGAAATAATCCTTTAAGCATACAATGAACACTCGCAGTAGCTTTTTAGTCAATATAAAGCATTATGTTATGTTCTTACACTGCAGTAAGTAATGCATTCATAAAGTGATTCTCTATTAAAATTGTTTAAATGTGAAAAACTTTGTTTATTAAAGTTTATTGCAAACGAAGATTGTGGTGTGTTGTCGTTATTTTCTTTCCAGTATTTTAATTTGTACAGTTTATCTTTTAAATCATTGATTGTGGGAAAACAAAACATTGCTTTCTTTTGCTCTCATTCTTTTTATCAAGAACATTTTTGTCACTTTATAGGTACAATGGTATCGTCGCTGGGGTGGTACCCCTAATGAGAACAAATTGGTACCATCTAATGGGGTACATTTTTGTACCAGTGGATTAAGGTACAAATGTATTGCTAAGGGACCAAATTGTCTCTCAAAAGGTACAGTATAAGAGGGTACAACTCTGTACCTATGACAAGGGTACCATTGCTGTACCTCGGGGGTACCACCCCAGCGATGAGCTATTTGTACCCTCAAAGGAACATATTTGTACCTAAAAGGCACAAACTGTAGGGGTACTTCTTTGTACCCATTAATATGGTACAAGTTTGTTCTCCTTGGCGGTACTGCCCCAGCGACGAGCATTTGTACCTTTTTTTTTTTTTGTCTTTTCTGTACCTTTATTTCTGAGAGTGTACCAGAGAAGATGCAGCAGAAAAACCTCTACTTTGAATACTGAATTATCAGTAAGCATTGTGGCATGAGGAGGCACATAGCTGTGCCGAGTCAAGAACTTCAGAGTATACAGCCCTTCCATTCAGACTGTCCCTGACTCCACACACTTTTACGAAGTGAATGGTCATGGCTCTCTTGTCACTGAGACAGAATTATCTCAATGACTGGCTAGTATAAGCCTGGTTGGACGAGCAATAGCTCTGCTCCTCAGTCATCTAGAATTCCTTGGGCTCAGAATCAATTCAAACAAAAATTCTCGATAACAGTCTGTGATAAGGGGCTATCTGAATATTAAAGTAAGCATCTTTCAGAATCCACTGATAAAACCCAGTCTTCTGGTCAAATAGGCATGAGGATTTGCTTCAAAGTCAACATCTTCATCAAGGTGTGGTTCAGATGTTTGAGATCAATGATGGGCCTGAGCCCACCATCTTCCTTTGAAACAGGAAATTATTGGCTGTAGAAGCCTGACTCGTTGATTGCTAATGGGAGCGTTTCCACAGCACTCTTCACCAGCAAACACTATACTTCAGATCAGAGAATGTAAGCATTGTTGTCCTGGACCAAGGTTTTGATCACACCCCTGATAAAGTTATTTGTGATTACCAACTGGAGTGAATAGCCTCATTCCATAATCTGCAGAACTCAACACAACATGAAGCCAGGCAGCGAGGTGTCCGAGTCTGTTGAGAAGCAGATCACTGCATGGGAACATGGCTGACATTCTTGTCATTGTAAAGAGAAGTGCTCTGTCCACTACAGCAGTGGAAAAATAGAAAATATAGAAAAAATGAGAGACACACACAAGCCTTCTTGGAAGGATGTTTCACCACAGCGGGACTCAGCCTTTCCCTCAACACTCCTGGGACCATCCTGGGGTTTAGGAAAAGGGTAGTGCTATCTGAGCTCAGGCTCTGCTGTAGGGAAGCGAGCTTGGCCAAGACTGAAAAAAATAAGTGCAAACTGACCACTCCATCCTCAACATCATTGGCTTCTTTTTTTGGAGTCAGCAGAAGATGATCTTCACATTGAAGGATAAAGATTCTGATCAAACGGCCCTTATCAGAGCATAGGCAGTCAGACATGCACATTTTGGTGGACTGAAATTACATTGGTTTGTGCAGCTGCATAAATGTTAACAAATCAGGTATCAGTATTAAGAGAAAATTTAATTTCTCCCAAGCATGATTCATACAATGTGAAAGATCATTTCAAAAGGGAACTTGTGTATATATATAACTATCAGTTTCATTTCTCAACATTTTGTCATTTATACTTAAATGTATCTTCTTACAGTAAACAATATCTTGATCTTGTAGCAAGTGACGGCTGCTGTTGACTTTTCTGAAAGTGGTATCCAGTAGTACGAACAAGGTCCACAACCTGTCTAAATATTGGTCAATTTATGTAAATAATAACAAGTATAAACTCTTTCTATAAAATTGCATCTACTAAGATGTTAACATTTAAACAGTTTTCAAGTTTTTTCCCACATTTGTTTATAGACATAGATATCTGAATAAGCTAAAACCCAATACTTTTTTCTCAAAAAAAAAAAAAAAAAAAAAAAAAATCCTGACCTCATTTGCATGCAATGAATTTTCAGATAGTCTGGGCCATGAAGGATCCATTAAAAAAAACAGCCTTCATCGGGACAAAGGAATCATTGAGACATGTAATATAAACTTGAGGTTTAGGGATATCTATTGGTTAATCTATGTTAACTGATGTGTAGTTCTAGATCTCAAGGTAATATAAATATGTTTTGAATTACAATTGAAATTTGGTGCAGGAAGTTTTTGTTTGTTTCTAGATGAAAATGGATAAAACATAAGGAATAACAAATATTGTCATAACTTAGAGTACAGAAATGCTTGTGTTAACAGTATATATAAATTCAAACATTTCTGAAGCCCCCACAAAAATGGATAGAACTCATGACAGGACCCCCCCATAAGGAACGGATTCCAGGCGTTCCAGTGGCCCCCCCACCCAGAGAGACTCGGGGGGGGGGGGGTCAAGGTCCAGGAGGGAGACCAGGGGACTGAGGCAGAGATGGTGGGGTGGGAAACAAGGGCAGAACCACGATCGTGAGCAGACAACGCCGCCTCTGTGAATCGTAAGCGGAACCCGCCGCCTCCTCGGGGGACTCAACAGCGGCACCCGCTGCCTCCTTGGGGGACTCGACAGCCGCAACCGCGGACTCATGAGCGGGGAACTCATGAGCGCCACCAGCCGCCTAGAGGGGAACATCCATGAGCTCGGCCGCCTCCCCGGAACTTCCTGGGTTGGCACCCCCACCCTGATGGCTGAGCCACTCAACTCCAGAGCCAGGTTCATGTAGTCCTCCAGCGTCTAGGTGCCAGTATGGCATGAAAGATTTAAAGGGCTCGGCCAGTCCTGCCCAGAAGAAGAACATAAGATAAGTCTTCTGTCACCGACAACCGAGCCGCCCCCACGAAGTCCCATGCATAGTCCTCGATGCATCACTCTCCCTGGCGGACATCGAGGAACCTGCCTGCTGGACCCATGTTTGCTGCCTGTATCCTGTCACGGCGCGGTAGCGAAAGTACCGTGGAAAGAACAAGGTCAGGGTCCAAGATGCAGGGAAGATTAACTTTAATAAGAATGAAACAAAAATGCCAACACGGCAAAAACAAAACAGAAACGAATCACCGGGAACAAGCCGAAATGCAAGAACATTAGCAATAACATTAACATTAATTCAGGCAGGCAGAGAGGTGGGAGTGTGGAGCATAAATACTAGTGAACAAATGGGGAACAGCTGTGTGTGTGTGTGAGTATGTGAACTAGTGTGTCGAACCAGTGACCAAGTGTGAGTGTAAGTGTGTGAGTAGGTGACACAGCTGAGCGGATTGAAGTTCAAGTTCAAGTCTGCTTTATTGTCAATTTCCACATGTACAGTACATACATACAGAGAATCGAAATTGCGTTACTCTCAGACCCCGGTGCATACAGATAACATTAACATTAAAGCCTAAAAAATAACTAGATCAAATGTAAAATGTAGATACAACTATACAATAAGGGAATGATTAAAAAAAGACATATAATAAAATAAAAAATAAAGTTAAAAATAAAGTTAAATAAGGCAGCGCAAGGTAAATGACAGATATAGTGCAAATCAATAAAGTGAACAACAGTGCAGTTAAAAGATTTTTTAGTGCAAAAAATCACTTGTTAAGAATATCTTATTAAGTCTAATTAAAGTGACTAGTGACCAAGAGCAGTTATTTAACTGACTGATGAGGTAGTGGAATGACGTCAGTTCCATGCCGAATGAGGTAGTGAGCGGTGAGTGAGCACACCAATGCTGCACAAGTGACTAGTGCATGCCATCATATAATTAGTGTGTGTGTGGGGGGGGTTCATAGTTCAGTGGTGCCTGGGGAAGAAGTGGGGGCAGGTTCGGGAGGGAGTTCAGCTTCCTGACAGCCTGGTGGATGAAGCTGTCCTTCAGTCTGCTGGTCCTGGCCTGGAGACTCCGCAGTCTCCTCCCTGATGGTAGCAGGCTGGAAAAGCTGTGTGAGGGGTGGGTGGGATCCCCTGTGATGCAGAGGGCTTTGCGGGTGAGACGTGTTCCATAAATGTCCTGGAGGGAGGAGAGAGAGAGACCAATGATCTTCTCAGCTGCTCTCACTATGCGTTGCAGAGTCTTTCGGCAGGACGCGTTGCAGGCGCCATACCACACAGTGATGCAGCTCGACTGAATGCTCTCGATGGTGCCTCTGTAGAAGGTGTACATGATGGGGGGTGGGGCTCTGGCTCTTCTCAGTTTGCAGAGGAAGTAGAGACATTGTTGTGATTTCTTGGCCAGTGCTGCTGTTTTCATTCCAGGAGAGGTCCTCTGTGATGTGCACACACAGGAACTTGGTGCTGCTCACTCTCTCCACAGTTGCACCGTTGATGGTCAGAGGAACGTGCTGAGTGTGTTCTCTCCTGAAGTCTACAACAATCTCCTTCGTCTTCTCCACATTCAGAGAGAGATTGTTGTCACTGCACCACCCAGCCAGGCGGCTCACCTCACTCCTGTAGTTTGTCTCAAATTTGTTGCTAATAAGACCCACCACAGTCGTGTCATCTGCAAACTTAATAAAGAGGTTGGAGCTGTGTGACGGTGTGCAGTCATGGGTCAGCAGAGTGAAGAGGAGGGGGCTCAGCACACATCCTTGGGGGGCCCCAGTGTTCAGTGTGATGGTGCTGGATGTGTTGCTGCCGACCCGTACTGCCTGAGGCCTTCCAGTCAGAAAGTCCAACAGACAGTTGCACAGCAGAAGTGTTGAGCCCCATCTGACTCAGCTTGTAGATGAGCTGTTGAGGGATGATTGTGTTGAATGCTGAACTGAAGTCTATGAACAGCATTCTGACATATGAGTCCTTTTTGTCCAGATGGGTGAGTGCTGAGTGGACGGCAGTGGAGATGGCATCATCGGTCGACCGGTTGGACCGATATGCAAACTGGAAGGGGTCCAGGGAGGGGGGGGGGGTGCATGACTAGCCGTTCAAAGCACTTCATGAGGATGGGGGTAAGTGCAACAGGACGGTAGTCATTGAAGCAGGATGGAGATGGCTTCTTCGGGACTGGGATGATGGTGGTAGTTTTAAAGCATGTGGGAACAACAGCCTGACTCAGTGAGATGTTAAAAATGTCTGTGAAGACATCAGTGAGTTCTGCTGCACAGACTTTCAGTACACGCCCAGGGATGTTGTCAGGACCCGGAGCTTTGCGGGCATTGATCCTATTGAAGGATCTCCTCACGCTGTCTGGGGTTGGCATCATCACCTGGTCGCCGGGAGGAGGTGGAGTCTTCTGTGCAGTGGTGCTGTTTTGTTGCTCAAAGCAAGCGAAGAAGGTGTTCAGCTCATTTAGCAGAGAGATGTTGTTGTCACAGGTCCGTGGTGGGGGCTTGTAGTCCGTAATGGTCTGTATCCCCTGCCACACGTTCCTAGTGTCTCTGCTGTCGCTGGAGTGCTGTCTCCTAGCCTCTCTGATGCCATGTGACAGGTTGGCCCTAGCTGTTCTCAGGCCCACCTCATTTCCAGCTCTGAAGGCAGCGTTCCGTGTCTTCAGGAGTCACGGAAGAATGAGTCCGGGAGAATGGCACACTCTGGTGGTGAGAGGGAGGAACACCGGGTGTGGACTCATGACAATTACTGTCATAGTAATTTTTACACATACAAAAGTAAGTGACATGAAAGTGTAACCCTGTATAATTTAAATTTATTATAAAATAAGGAATAAATTAAAGAGTGTTCAAATAATAAACTAACCAGAAATAATACTTATAATAAAAGTTTAAGAAGTTATAAAATCAAAGTGAATCATATGTTAGTGTGATGATTGAAATTTTAATGACTGTCCAGTTAAGTGAGGTTTATGTTAAAGTCCCGCCCCACCACGTTAGTTGCTGTATGCGAGAAGCCATTTTCTTTTCTCTATGAGACTAATGATATTAGCAGCAGCATAACTTTGAGCAAGAGCTAAAAAGAGGAGTCAAAGAAGATAAAAATACATCTATTATTTTATTTCTTTTAATTTTGGTGAGTACACATTTTGCACTGTGTAAACAGTCGTATATGCAATCACATACACTATGTGCAATGATGTATTTGAGTGAGTGATACTGATGAGTTCTCGTTTATTACAAGATAATAAGCAGTAAGCAGTAATGTATATGAGTTGCAAGTGTTCATATTGTTTGATGATGATATTTATTATTTAATTAGATGGCGTAATTTCGACTGAGTTGTTGAATTACGGTGAAAGTGTTACTGTTAAATGTTTAGTAGGCCAACAAATGCTATCTGTACTGTTGTATTAGAAATGGATAATTGATATGCTTGTGAACTTAATTTTGCCTGTGTTTGTATATATACAGGGCAGTTTTTTTTTTATGCTGCAACTCCGATCATTTCAATTTGAGGACGATGCGAGATGGCGAGTCAACCCACACGAGACCAAAGCTGAACAGTTAAATCTAACCCAGGAACCGGGTAGGAAAATTCAGATTACCTGCAAGTTCACAGAAACAGAGCCACATTTTCTTTCTTTATTTTTCCTTCGAGAGACCGCTCAAAGAGATAGCTTTGTGAAGACGGAACTATTATTATTTTTTTTTTTTGTTCCTTATGGAGTTTTGCAGAACCGGGGAATCGAATAATTTTTCTGGTGAATCAATCGAACTGAACCATTTTGAACCGAGTCACTTGAACTGAATCTTTTTAAACTGAGATTACAGAATCAAACCAAATTGAATCTTTGCAATGAAATCTTTTGAATTTAATGTATTGAACCAAACCTTTTTGAGTTTTATTTACCAAATTGAATGTATGATACAGAGTTATTGTCCAGAATCCATTGAATCAAAATTTCCTGAATTGCTCTTGTAACATTCTGATTTTTAAAATGTTTTCTTTTCCTGTTTTTAGTTTACTGAGCTGGTCAAAAGTTGTAATTGTGAACTTGTTATACGAGTGAAGTCTAACTAAACTATATAGTTATTGGGTGCAACCAGATTAGTCCATGCATAATTGGTGTATTGCAATTTGATTAAGTTTTTTTTTTTCTTTGTCATCGCGAAGTGTCATTCAATTGAAACTGTGAATACTGTAAAATAATGTTCTTTTTTTCACTTTATTCTCTGCAAAGAACCAATTTATTTTCAATACAGATTTATTCCCCCACAAAGTTGAGCTGTTTAATTTATGCCTTCCTATTGCCCTAAAGATATTAGTATATTGTCAGTGCCTGTCAATCGACGCAGGTGTTACAAAAGATACTCAAAAACACCCATTTCAATGCTGAGATTTATTTTGAAACCTTACAAAGACTTTCAAGTCGTAAAGGCATATGAACTAAATTCTTTTATTCTGTTGATGCCATTTTTCATTTTTTTCATCTTTGTTATGAATGTTATCCTTAACGTACATCATATATAATACTTCATGTTAAAAAATTTATGCCGGTACACAATTTGATAGAATATTATACATTAAACATTTAGTAGTTTCAAAAATGGCAACCTAATTGAAGTTGAAAAAGTAAAAAAAATAAAATAATAATAATAATAATAATAATAATAATAATAGGACCCCTTTAGAAAGCATTTTAAGTGTACAGTATATGCACCTTTTGTTGGTTATTCACATGCCTCTGAAACTGAATGTTTACTAAAAGGTGTCTGATTGAAAAAGTTGTTTAATTTTTAAAAGACAGAAAGCGAAAAATCATTTGAAACTTTGATGTGGAATTTTTTTTAAAAAGGATGATATGTGAATGATGAATGCTAAGATGAAAAGATTAATAATATCAGCAAACACATCCTTCCTGCAGCCTGGTAGCACTTCAACCTAAGAAAAAAATAAAAATAATAAACATTTAACATGAAAAGACAGACTAGATGTTGTTGTCATAAGAGTTACAACAATTACAGTATAAATCCCACTGTTAAGACCACCAGCCCGCTTATTTTAGCCTGCAAGATTACCCTGGTCAAGCAAGAAGACCAATAAATAAATAAATAACAATATTCTGGTAGACCAGGTAAGTACTACTAGTGAACAGCATGGGTGTAGCGGCACATCTACTAACCAGCATAAAACACCCTGGGACTGTGTGTAAATTCATGGTGGTCTAAGGTGGGGTTTTCAGCAAAGAATCACAAGATGCTGTTTTAAATCAAATAGCAGTAAAGTCTTAACGTACTGCAGTAGAGTCTTTTAATGCGCAGGATGTCATTGGGGCTCATTTTTTGAGCTTCCCCAATCACAGCGTTCATATTAGGAATGGGAATCATGGTCGGATTGTTGTTCTTGGAGAAAGCATACCTGAAACCAAACAGATAAAGAAACAACTGTAAACTCTGATGATTATGTTTTTAGCATGTCCCCCCCCCCCCCCCCCAGACCCAATTATTAATTAACAAATAAATAAAATAAATACAAATCAAATAAGATTTGCACTGAGCTACAAGATCACCATTGTTGAGGAGTAACTAGTAACTTAGTTGCTGTAATAATACTACTTTTTGCAGTAACTAGAAGTGTAACTAATTACTAATAAGGTTTTAGTAATAATATTAGTTATCATCCATAAACAGCTTTTGATGCCTCAACCCCACTGATTTAAAATCCAACAATCAAATAATTCCTAGATTTATTATCATAATTTTCCTGATTCGCACATGCATGTGATGTCCCCAGTGCAGCTTGGAATATGGAAAAGCTTACATTCATTAGACAGAAATATTGCATTATATTGGTTTTGTAGGGAAAAAAAGATGATTTGATCACTACTGTGGAAGTTGTGGCTTTACTTTACTCTGACATTACATCCCACCCACATCTCACTGATCAGCATGTGGTACATTATATTACTATTATTAAAATTAAACAATTTCTAACAAACTTATGTGATTTGATAAAATACAAGAGTGCGATCCAGTGTTGATTTTGGTCAAATGATGAGGCAGAAATATGTTGTTAGTAACATTCTAGATGGTTTCTGTGGAAGATACACAAAGAAAAAGTGTGTTGCTTTGCAGAACATCACAGTTATATATGACATGAGAATAAGGCCTGAAGTTAGGAAGAAAATTTTAAGGAAAATATAATTATATTTTCATAATGATTTTTTCTTTCTCAAACCTTGTCTGTGGTGTAAAAACACCCCTGGCCAAATGCCCCCAGAGGGCATTACTTCCTACTTTGAAAATTACAATAACTTTGTTCTAAACATTACATGCTTTCTTTTCCATCCCCCAGATGTAATCTATCTAGGTCGTTGAATAAAAATATTTGGACTTTATATCAAAAAATTACCTCAACTTAGCACCAGCAAGCTAATTAGCTAAACAGTTAGCATTAGCTAACAATATTTAGTTGTTTCCAATATGGTTATGAATAAACAATCATATCCATCTACTCGGCTAGTTAATCCAAACAATATAAAAATGTATACTGTTGATAAACAATATAAAAACAGAATTCACATAGGGCTACATGTGTAGCATTTAAAAAAAAAAAAAACTGTTAATGTTATGGCAGTGGGGAATTTGAAAATGCATGAGTTATTTTATTTAATCTGTGTTATTTTAATGACTAAAACACTGATGCTGATGTGTCTGCATTCAAGCATTTAATTGGGCTTAAATTGATCACCCTTTACAGCAGATTTAGTTTACAAACAACTTTTTACCTAAGTATGGTTTTAAGTTACAATAATTAATCCTAAAATACAACATTAGTAAATGACTTTTAGCAGCATCAGTCGTGCGCGTGCTCATAATCTCCCGGTTCTTCCTTGTGAATTCAGTTCACTGGAGACTTGCACTAAATGGCTCATTTTAATCATTGAGTTGACAACTCGAGAATAGTTATAATCGAATCATTCTAATTTGTGATTGAATCGTTTGTTGTGATTTGCGAACCAATTTAAATGTTTCATTGAAAATAATCAGGGCCCGGTTCCCTGATAACGGTCACTCTTAGTGCGCTAGGAAGACTCGAAAGATATATCTTACCAAAGTTGTTTATGTGTCTAAGTGTGTTCCCCGAAGTGTCCCTTAGGAAGATTCTAAGCACGCTGCCTTTTACTTTCGACATTACAAAGGCGATGTCCCAAGTGAAGGTGCTGAATTAGCTGGCATCGATTGCTCAGGAATTGATTTTCCACTTCACTCGAAGGTGAATTACAGCATTAAGAAAGACAACACTTTCTATGCAAATGAAACATTCCTCAAATTGTTCCAGTAAAATTAATTTTAACATAGTTTAATTTATCAGTAAAATATAGACTATAAATTAAATTATCAAATGGTCAGTAATATGTTCAAACTATATGTTGTGATGGTTAGACGAACCGGGTATCCCTCGCTAATCATCCCCCCTCCTTATTTTGTTGTGCCACTTGTGCCACTTCTTGACATGTGTTTAACGACTTCTAAAAATTATGTAATACACTTTTATATTAATGGTAAGGTACTTTACAATCAGAATTGATTGGCAAGCAGCTGCAGTTACTTCTGTTTAATGCAGTATTGATTGTTATTGGTTGTTTTCAATAAAAAGCAACGTATCTACAATGAACAGAGAGAGAGAGAGTTAGATACAGAATATGGTGGGGAAGCAACGTAAAAAAAGGGCACCAAGCTTCTCGTAAGAGGAATTTTAAGTTTTGCTGGACCTTGACACCAGGTCAGAGATCACACCCCTATGGTCCACTATAACCTGCATGTAGGAATGAGTGTGCCATCCACCAGGCCCAAGACTCTGGGGATGCCAGCAATAGCATGACAGCCCTGCTGCACCTCCTGGAACTCCTGACGTGTTACCGGTAGCGGAATGTAATCCCCGGCATGTCGCAGAAGGGCGTTGGTGACAGTGTGGATGCACCTCCACACCGAGGTCTTGCTTAAGCCATAGCCCTCTCCCACGACCTCGATGAAGCTCTCTGTAGCAAAAAACCTTAGAGCTGCAAGCAGCTGGTCTTCAGGGCTTAAAGCAAAACTCCGCCACGTTAGCCTGGCAAGGATAGGTCTGAGAAGGTCCAGCAGCTCCATAATAAATTGTCTTGGGAGTTTTTTTTTTTTTTAAATATAGCCAAATCAGGCAAAATGTCAAAAGGGCTTAAGTTTTGCCGAATAATAAAATGACATGGACTAAATGGTTCCGCGGCCGTCTTTGATTCAATATAAGGACACGCTGGATCGCTTTAATGACATTACGAAATAGCCTAGGCTGCCACCATATTGGTTCTGATACCACATAAAGTCAACTTCATAAATAGGCCTGTATCCATAGCGAACATATTTTATTATTAGTCTTAAAATGTCCATAACATAAAATCATTGTTGAGCCACAACATTGTCAACATACAATGGCGGCGAATAGCATCCTGAGCTCAAACAACGCTAAGAGAGAGCTTACGAATGGTCCAGACCAACCTTACGAAAGTGTGACTTACAGAAGATATACTTAGCGTACGAACGTGTCGGGAATCGTGCCATAACATTAAGAGAGAGGTTAAGGAATAGGTGAAGAACTACTTAGCGATAAGAACGTTTTGGGGAGCCGAGCTCAGTTCGTTCTTGAATCGGACACCACTTCTGCATGTCGGATCACATGATATATTTTAAGGAGTAACGATATGTTTTATGAAATGTAGTGAAGTAAAAACCTACAATCTTATGCTTTGGAATGTAGTGAAGTAAAAGTAAAGTTACTCAAAATTAAACTATGCAAAAAAAATTGCATTAATGAAGTAAAGCTACTCCGTTACTGCCCACCACTTCTAGTAATGAATAATAGGCCTATATTACATTCTTTGAGTAACTAGCCCAAACATTGAAGAACACTTACCTTGAATAGTGCATCACAGAGTTGTAGTCATAGGGGGTTGCCAGATTATTGGTCGCTCTTTTCATGAAATTGTGCTGCTGTGCTGTTACAGTGCAAAGAAAAGTGTTAAACACTATAAATGTAAAGTAGGTAAATACACAGTGAATTTAATCTAGACTGCAATTATTGTGACTAGATGTAACATGCCATGAACTATGCGTTTTTATTTTCCTATTCTTTGTTCTATTGGTAACACTTGATTTTGATGGTCACTTTTGAATATTCAGTTGACAATAACTAATGTTGCTCCTACGTCAACTTACTCTCAGATCTCTTTATTGAGATGGTGGCCCAACAGACTTTCTACTATCAGTAAATTTGCAAGTATGTTTTAACTTATTCTAACCCTAACCCTAACCTAACCCTACCAGTCTGCTGATACTCTACCAACACTCTGTTTAGAGCTAGTAGATATATATTGTCTAAAATAAATTGTTCAAAAAGAAAACTAAAATAAATTGTTTCTAAAGAAAAAAACCTGGTATGACGTTCTCAAGAAGGATTCTGATGTGTTTGTCACGGTCGCTGCGGTTCTGTTCATGATGAAACCCGAGGGCATGAAGGAGCTCGTGTTGAACAGTACTGTGATAGACACACCCATGACGCTGGAGAGAAACAACCTGTTCTCCACCTTGGCGCCCCAAATATGAATAGCAACTGTGGATCACACATAACACATCAGCAATCAGATTGTATATTTATGTTTTGGGAAAGCACATTTATTATATACACAGAAATGAGATAGAAAGGAGTCCTTTATCAGAAGATTTACCCAGAATCAGACTTTATGTGTAGAAAGTGCCTCTGTCCTGCATGTGGTACGAATCGAATGCAGGACACATCCGCAAAGGACTGCAAGCCTCTTTTGATCACCTGTAGTTCATTTGGAGCTGTGGAAGGGGTAAACTATTAAAAAGATCATGTGACACCAATGAGATAATATCAGAAGTAGTGACCGTCACTTACAGTACTGGTTGGAGATCATGTAGGGCACATAGACTAATCCATCCGTGCTTCTCTCCCATTTGCATCCACGAGCTGTGCACGGATCTGCATTCTTGAACCCTGTTGATACGGCGATGTCTCCAAACGTGATCAAGGGCCCATCCACTCGCTGTCCTGTGTGGTACAGTATAATGCACAAAATCATTCAGTCTATTGACACTGATAATATAATTGAAGTAATAGGATGAAGAGGAATTTGCCATCAACTGCTACAAAAAAAAAAAAAAAAATCTTTTCTTTTCTATTTGAGCATCTTACCTATTTTCCCAGAGATCTTTTCAATTAAATCCTATTGATGGATTTTAAACACAAGTATGTCAAAACTCTTGAAAAATAAAAATGTAAAGCAGCTCCCAATAGGAACCTGCTGATTATATAATTTTCTATTTAAATTTTGTCTGTTCTCACCTCAACAGGACGACTCTGAGCGGGAACAGAGCTCAGCAGAAGAGAGAGAACCACCACTAACAGGTACATGATGAGAGCCTTCTGAAAATCTGTTCTGGGCCAAACAAAGCTGGGAGTTATATACTCTCCAGAGAGTCTCAACTTCCTTTTTTATGTGTCGTAACCAAGCTTTCATGAATCCATTGCCAAATTACCACATGGTATAAAAGCAGAGTAATTGAGAGTAGTTTTGATTCAGTCAACCACACCCAAGAAATGAAAATTATATAGAATTATGGAGCTTAGCATTTGCAACTCAATATTTTGAGTAAAAAAAAAAAAACGTTTAGGATTATTGTGCTTTAGCAACATTACCAAACTTATACAGTTAGAATACAGTATAAACATACATTCTTTTACAGTAAAACACACACAAACACACACACACAGACAAAAAAGGCAAAAATCATTGTCATTTCATACTGTATAGTGAAAGTGACACATTGTGGAGCGCAGTATGGTAACCTATGCTTGGAATTTGTGCCCTGCATTTAACTTGTCCAAATGCACACACACACAGCAGTAAGTAGAGAACACACACATCACCAGAGCAGAGGGCAGCCATTTATACTGAGCCGCCTGAGAGCAAGTGGGGATTCAGTTTATGCAACTGGGCCCTGATCAAGGTAATCAGCACTCAGCTTGACGCCACACTCTGTACAGTCATTCATGACAAAATGGCGGTTAGTTGTGGTAAGCGAGTTGGACTGGTAGTCTGAAGGTTGTGGTTTGGGTTCCCAGTACTGACAGGAAATGTAGGTGGTTGGAGTGAATGACCACTTGAATGTATGTGTATTTGTGTGTGTGTGTGTGTGTGTGTGTGTGTGTGTGTGTGTGCACGCAATTGGAGGGAGAGAATACAGACATGAAATAAAGAAGTAAAGAAAATAAATAAATAAATAATGATCCAACAGTGCCAGAAACTGGTTATTATTTTCTCTTTTAAAATGTATATACTTTTTTCAACCCTGTAATTATATTTAGCATTACATTTAGACCCGGTAGGCATTATTAGACATTTTTCTGAGCTCTGGTGAGAAGTGATGAAAGCAGAAGTGCAGAGGACAAAGCAAAGCACAACAATAGTAACAAGTTAGATGTACAAGTACAACATGAGTATTCGTAAAGAAAAATCTGTTTTCGATATAAGCCAAGAGGAGACATACATGTTTTTTCCTTTCACTGAACAAATTAAACTTTGCTTCCTTTGCTTCTGTAAAAAAAATTGGTGCATAGTAATGCATAGTTTTATTACAAAAATGCATTGATTTGCGTCAAAAGGCCCCTGTAGTCATGTGCAGCACTTGGATGCAGTTTATTGCACTTCTGTTAGACTGTTTTCATTCTAACATTTTATTTCATTCGTATATTCTTATGTTTTGTTTATATAGATCCATTTGTTGATGTTGTACCGACCATGTAGAGTCTAGAGTCTAATTGTTAATTAGTTATTAATTGGATGATTTGGATCTCACTACTCCCAGCTGTGTACAGTTATCTCCTTTACTTATACAACTCTCCAGTTTGTGAAAATATACCTTGATAAAGGCTACTAGCCAAAACGTTGGTTAATAAATAGCATATACTTAAGTGAGTGTGCAGTTGTTCTCTATCTATTTGACTATTAAGTATCAGCAGCCATTCCCTGTCATTATAATGATTGGAAGTGGGACTTTTTTTTTATATAAGTCCAGTTGTATTCATCTGAAAGAAGAGAGTCATTCACACCCAGGATGAATTTGTTGCTGAGTAAATCATTGGATAATTTTTGGGTGAACTATCACTTTAAACATACCTGGACAAGCTTATCAAGGTCTTACTAGGCATAATAGAAAATTCCAGGCAGATGTCCTGAGATAAGTTGTAGAAAACTTTGTAGACACTGTCCCTCCAGGGCTGAGTTTGGAGATACCCATTGAAGTCTGTGTGAAAATAGCATTTTTAAACTCTAAGTTCTCTTATAGCAGACCACGAAACGGGTTACAAAGAGGAAGCTTTATGTCTCTGGTTTACCGTTAGCCAGATGTTGGGTCATGTGATTAACTTTTTCTTCCTAAAGAAGATGTTGAAATATTTCAAAAGACACCTTGCACAAACTATGTACCTCCTTTAGATGTTCCAAGCTCTCAACCACAGTGTTAACACATTTTGAACTACTGTGAACTAGTGATCAACAACTGTATATTTAGTTAATTGATAGCTGATGAATAAACTATTGTTAAATGTCTACTATACTTTCATATTCTTCACACCAGCTCAAACTTCAGCTGCCTGCCACTATTTAAAAAGTCCAATTTGAATTGGGTTTAAGTTCACAAAAAGAGAGAATGTTTCTTACAATTCACCTGTAAATTCACTCAAATTCTTTATGTAGCTGAAGGTAAGACTAAAATAAAATCAGAAATTTTAACACAAATCTCTCTGTATCTTTTAACACTAGCTAAATAGCTATCAATAACACAAGGATGCATGTAGTCATAAATAACATCACTGTAGTGTGTTTTTTTTTCTAAGCAACGTCATTTCTTGACATGCTATACTCTTCACCTCAATGGTAACCCATCCAAAATTTGGATTTTTATTTCAACATTTTAGTTTGAAACTTGCTGGGAAAATGATATCTGCTGCAACTCAATCAGTTTGAGTTATTCTTAACCCTTAAATTCTTGGATGTTTGACCAGTCATTACATGCTTGAGTCTAAACCCAGGTAGCCAAAATGGATTGGCCCAGATTGGGCAGGCCGGATGAAATAACTCGGCCCAACTGCGGATGCTAGAGTCAACATGGACTTGGGATGAATGACACCCCAGAAATTGGCCCAAACATACTGGCCAGGACAAGTCCGGCTGCCAAAAATGCCGGCATTGGGCCACAATCATGCAGAGAAGAAATTAAACCCTTAGCCGGTACTGGCCTGAGTCTGGCTACTAAAACAAAGACAACACCACCGCCATTGGGCCACAATCACATCGACGAGTGGCCCAATTCCTGTGGTGTTGGCACATTTTCAATACCCAGACACTTTACAGAAACATTCTTCATGCACAGCCTTGCCAGGACCAAGAAACAGTCATCTGTAAAATATGCTACACACATGTGAATATTTGGGTTGAATTGTTCTGGAACAGTGTTGTAAATACAACTACTGATTTCTATTTGTGTCCTCTTTCCCCCTTTAATTGGAAGTTGATTTGGACTCATGTAATAACCCATTTTACATCTTTTTTTTTCAGTTCTTTGAATGTATATATATATATATATTAAATTATTTTGGATTGATGTTGAATGTTTTTATTCTTTATGACAAAAAGATAGACAAGAGACACATTTTTATGTAAACTTGGTAAACTTAATTACTGTCATATTACTTAGTAAGTTTTACATACACAAATGTAAGTGGTATGGAAGATAAACTGTTAAAAATCACTGTCAAAAAACAGCCAAATTTGGACAGTACCATGCTGTTTTTACTTCACTAAACCTTAATCTAATCATGAAAAGTGATATATCGTTGGAAAGGTCTAAGACACCTAAATAGATATTTTACCAATCATTTTGTTAGTAATAGATTAATTTATGAATCTTTAGAAATTATATATCACTTGAAAACATAAAATCTCAAAATTCATCCTTTGAAACCCAATTTAAATTCAAACATTGCATTACCATGAAAATGGTACATCAAATGCATCATGTAACAAAATGTTTTCAATCATGAATTATAAAAAATTAGGTTATATCATGCAGATTCAAGTCTTTCTTCAAAAAACTAATGAGTGAATTCAGACACTGATGAACACCTGCTGTTAATGAGCATATTCACCGATGGAAAGAGAAACAAGACACACACAAGAACTACAACTGACTTCAGCCACTGCCTTATATTAAATAAACTGAAGATTTAAACAACTCAACAAACAGCTTTACAAGCTTCACTCATTACTAACCAAACTGACTTTATTTCTTTCAGATGGCTAGAAGATCTTACTGAGAGTTTTTTTGACACAGTGCTCTACCCCGCCATCTGGGGGTCAATACAAATTCCTACACCATATAATTTAGATGTTTTGTTTATTGGGATGTCATTGTAAGGTTTAATTATCTATTTAATAAGCATTTGTGTCGTAACAAGGCGGCATATGTGTGTGCAGTGATAGAGTTTCCCAAATGTATTGTATTTTGCACAATAAAATGACAATAAAGACTTTATTTTCTTAATTCTTGCATCAAACTTGTCTTTTCACATAAGTAGAGTTTAATATGCCAATAAATTAGACCTACGTCATTTTTCATTGCACCATTTTTATCTTCCTTACTAAAGAACACAAACATGCATATTGTTAAGAAACACAAATGCACAACTACAAATGTAGTTATTGCATTTTCTGTTTTTCTGAATTGCTAAAACACTAAAACCCAATCTCTGTTCCAAATTCTCACTAGCTTAAACCAATTTGTTGAATAAAGCACTCTTTCTGCTAAACCTTAAACACTTTGAGGCTCTATTTACACATCTCATGCACTCTTTTGCAAAACTAAACACATTCTCTTTCAATTTAATCACAGTGTGATGCCTTTGTGTTGCAAAAGGCTAAACACAACTAAAGCACGGTTATCATAGTTTAAAATGATAAACAATTGTTCACAGTTGTTTCTAATGATATGATCAATCCAACTGTACAAAATCTGTCATCAACGACAGTGGCCGAGATCGCATCTGATTGACAGATAAATGACAGATTAAAAGATTAATGTTCTGGCTATTTTGTTTCAGTGTACAGTTTGTTAATATTGTGCAAAGTATACAAATTTAAATTCATCATTCAGTTGAACTGTCAACCCATTCTCACTCCAAAGGCGTCAAAAACCGAAGCATGGTCAAGCGCCCCTAGCGTCACTTTTATGACGCCAAATGTGCCTCTCGGCGTCGACTATCGAAGCACTACGACCTTCATTGCTTTCAGTGGGAAACTTTTGGCGTCAGAATTCGACACGAGGACATGAGATGTTTATCGCTATGAAATCACGTTCAAGAAGTCTCATTCAGCACACATCGCGCGATACTTGCTATCAGTTCCACAGTTTGGGTGAGTAGTCGTATATACGCTCTTTTAATGCCTTTTATCAAATGTATTCTGTCTTCTTTATTAATCAGATTAGTGCCATATGTTTAATCGCTGTATTATATCGGTCATCCGCGGCTGTCTTTGAGTTTTATTGCGTTTAAATAAATGAACACAGCTGCTAATTAGTGTGATTAAACTCTATCTGTCACGTGACGTGCCATAGACCTTCGATCCGTTTTATATTATTATTAATTTCAGGATCAATGATGTAAGTTGTATTTGTAGTAAAATCATGGTAATCACGACACAATAGTAATAAATGAAATGTGAAGTTAAAACACAGTAAACAGGACATTAGTAACTGTAACTGTAGTTTTACTATGATATATTAATAATCAATGCAACAATACAATAATCACCAAACCAGCTATGTTTGTATCACTGTAATGTTAGTGTTTTTATGTGCTTTTATATGACAGATATCACAGTAATCATGTGTTCTGTACCATGCTTTTAATACCTTTTAATGTGAATCAAAAAAAAAAATCAAATTAAAAATAAATAATAAAACATGTATTTTTCCATCTTGCAGTTCATTCATATCAGTTTATATATATATATATATATATATATATATATATATATATATATATATATATATAAATATTTTGCTCACAGATCATTATTAACATTCTGTATATAATTCAATTTTATTTTCTCTCCCCTTTTTTATTATTTATATTTTTAGCTGAAAAGACGTAAAGGCAGTCAGCCCAGTGGTGTTTCTGGAGAGGGATTCCTTCAGAAATGGAGAAGACAGAAAGCTGCGGAGGCAGATATTTGCAGCAGTAAGTCTGTGATAGTTTGTCTCTTTTATCAAAAATTCCTGCTGTTATAATTTGTACAGCATTTGTTGTTTCTTAAACTGTTGCACTGTCCAAATACCCACACTTGCCATCTTTTCACTTGACCACTTGATTACTTATTTGAAGTCTTTCCTGTATTTGGCCTAGTGTTCGAGTGAGCATGATGACCACGAGTGTGTGTCGAACTTTTCATGACCTGATGACTGTGTTTCCCAATCCTGATCCTGGAGAACCCCAGCACTGCATGGTTTTGGTGTCTCTCTTATCTGCCTTGGAGTCTTCACTGATGAGCTGATGAGTTGAATCAGGTGTGTTTGATCAGGGAGACATCTCAAATGTGCAGTGTTGGGCTTCTCCAGGACCAGGATTGGGAGCCACTGCCTTATGGGACACTTATGTGTTTAAAGAGATTTTTAATATCTAATTATCAATATTTCACATACTGTACTAAACACATCACAGTCTTAATAATCCAGTTTAACACTTGTATGATATTGTACAAGCCCCAGGACGGTCTCATCTGACACTATCAAAAGAATTCATATGACTATAGCTTGTTATTAATTACTTGCTTTCAATAATGGATTCATTTAACATTTAATTTTACAGCATCTTTACAGAGGCTGCTTTTATGGTCTAAACAAAACACAGTGTAATGTATAAGTTGAATGTAATGTAATATTTCTGTTTTACAGGATTGTTTGAGGATAACACTGCAGTTCTCCATCATGCACAAGGACTCACCTCGTTAACTCTTTATCCCCCACACACACAGAAATGGTCCCTGGATCAGTGATTAGACTTTGCAGTGGTTTGATTTTTGCAGAAGATGTAACTTTGTTTTATTTATAAGCTCATAATGAATACATTACAGAACCAGTGATGAAAACAATAGTTAAAAATAGTATTTTTCGTATTGATAAAGCATTTTGTTCTCTTTTTCAAGCTTCATACAGTGAACTTTTTAGACTTTAATTAAGAGTTTTAGTAAAGGAGATATTCATACACAGTCATCCCCTAGCTCCAGTCATGAAGTGAATTCATGATGTTATTGTCAAAGCTAGCAGGTGTTTGTTTTCCTGAACACTTTCTCTGTCTTCCATTGTTCAGACAATCAGTGTTTATTTGATGCTGTGCTGATTGAGTTTTATAGATGATATTGCACACTTGACATGCATGTCTTCATGGTGTTTTTTAGTGAGTTTGAAACATTTACATTGTGTTGTATAACATTTTGGTCAATTTAATTTTTTTAATAAAATTGATCTTTTTCCAGTGTTCTCTGAAAGACATACTGTATTTACTGTTTTGTTTTTTAATAAAAGCATTTTCATTCGCATACTGAAAATAGTTAATGTTTACAACATAACTGCCTTTTTATTCTTTATGGTGGCAAAAACGAGCTTGGTGACAGAGGATGCAGTGTAGTAATTTGGGCATGTTGTCTTTAAATGAGTTTGACATATCAATAAATAATGGAAGATCCTTACAAAAATATGCATGTTTATTATGCTTTATGTATTTATTTATTTGTTCATTCATTCATTTATAATTTCTGTTTTTATTCCTAGGGTTCAAATGGTAGAGAATGGTAAATCACAGAAACACAAATGTGAACAATTTTAACTTTAAAACACAATGTAATATACAATGTAAATTTTAGAAGCACGTCATTTGATTAGTAAATATATTTGTCTTTGGTCAAAAAAAAATATACAAATCTTAAAAATGTGTCTTATATTTAATGAGAGGAATCTATCTGTTGGATACAACTGCGACTGCTGGGCATGTGCACATCAATATTGCCCAATTTTTGTCAAGCTGAACAACGGAGGAAGGTGAAGACGTTAATAAAACAGAATCTAATAAGTAGCAAGCTTAATCTATTGTTAACCGAATCTATCCTTTCAGCCGAAAAACGAAAGACATCTGTCATACATGGATAAGGAAGTGTGACGCTGCTGCTCAGCTTTGATGTCATTGGCTATGACTTTTCAGGACAGTCTGTGGTTGGACTATCTTTTAACCCATATTAAACAGCGCATCATGTTAAAAAGTATGTTTTGCTCCTATCATCACATTAGTAATATATTAAGTCAACAATGAAGTGTTGCTATCTTGAGAAAAATGGCATCTTTAGCGAGATCCTAATCCTAACCCTAAGCATAACTTCAATGAACTACAAAAACAGCCCCCTAGTGTTGCCTTTCTATAGATAGAACGACGGAGGCTTGTGGGTAATGTAGTTTAAAACTTTTTATTAACGAAACTAAATAAATTATTTATTTTAAGGTAAACTGGATATCTAAATATGTTTATTGTGCAAACCTCTATGATATATTTGAGAGGCAGGCTGAAATGTGGTATTTTACAGTGAGCAATATTTAAAATGCTTTTATGCCAGCTTTCCACTTATTTCTGAAAACTGAGCTCAACATTATTTTATCAGCATAGCATAAGTAATAATCCTGCCCATTTTCTCTTTGATATGTTAATTGGACTCTGATTTACAGCCATTTGAAATGTACAGTTTTGGGCTCTTCCGGGGGGTGCTACTGGGCCCCTGGGGGTAGCAGGGCAGTAAAACCTACATATATGTATTCTCCTCATCATGAACAACAAACTGAGCTGAGTCACATTTATATCTGACAGTTTTCACAGTCCTCTGTTTTCTATTCTATTCATCATGGCTATTATACCTTTTGACAGGACATTGTGAGGCCATCTGATGAAACATGGAAAAATTATAAAGAAATGATTTAATAATTAAAATAATAGATTATTTCTTTGATTTTTGAAGTAAATGGCAAGAAATATAATGGATGAACCTGCAACAACTTGCCATTATCTATTCCCCACTGTAAAGCAGTAATCAAGGACAGTGTATACACATTGTGATACTTCACTATTACACAAGGACAAATTCATGCAGTGCTAAGAATATTAATTTATATATATATATATATATATATATATATATATATATATATATATATATATATATATATTAGCATTATATATAACTAATTAGCTGAAATCAGTGTAAAAATGTCCTCCTCACCCCCGTATCTTGCTCCTCATGTGCTGGACATCAGTAATGTGCGTGCTCTTGGTTTTAATGCAGTACAAGATCCACGTTGATCATTCCTGCTACATTCTCAGTTATCCGTCAAGTGCTTGTAACAATAAAGCCCATGGCACCATCTTGTAATGCAGAATAATTAATCTTGTAACTCCCTGTATTTCACAAAAAATGTGCATATTTGTTACTAAAATATAAAAAAATTACTTTCTGGTGTACTGATGTCCCAGATGTTATTAATCCGATCAAAAATGTTCATGTCTTAAATAAAAAAATAATCCCAATAATTAATATGTCGTTTTTCCAAGTCTAAAATAAACACATATCAGCCTACCTAGTAAAATTATGTATTTAACAAGAATCTTCAGAACACAATATTCACCATTTTCATTTTATTGAAGCATAGACTATAAAGTTGATAAAGTAGCATCAAGACAAATAAGATTCAATGAAAATAATTATCATCAAAGATACATTAACCTCATATATAAATCAGTTCACACAGATGAGTGATGAAATGTCCTTAAAAGTCACACAGTCCCATCCAGTCAACTGTGATACAGATCATGTGATACATATAAGACATGTGATACTGTTTCAGAAAATAATGATTCCCATCATCACATCTAAACTGGTTTCATCTCCCCATCGTGATCTTCTTCTCTCGTGTCTGGAAACAGTTTGTGGTTGATGTCCAGCACTGATGTGGTGTAGCTTGTTCTCAGTCAGATGATCTCTCAGTCCTAACATCCCAGACCTGGTCAAAGTGAAACAAACAATGCAGAAGAAGTTGTTTAATGGACAGAGAGCGCAGCTTATGTTCTGTGTGGTTTTAGCAGGGTGAGTAACTATGACCCTTGTAGTACTGTACACTTACCATTCTTCAAGCTGTTTTAAGATCTTTTGAGAAGCTTTTCTCTGAAGACAATTTACCACATCCTCTTCTTTCACTCCTTTCAAGAGCATCACTTGGTCAAAACCCCTCATTTGGCTGATGAGATCATCTGTACAAATAAAAATACTGCAATAAATATGTCATTCTGCAAGAATTAAGAAAAAGTTACAGAAGCAAAGGTCTTGCTCATGAGACATTAGCATGTGTAGTTCTCAGAGACTCTAGAATTCATCTGTTGTTGCAGTAAATGTGTTTTTTTCCTCTAGAATCTTTCTCCAAAGTTCCTGACTTCTCTCACAAATGTGTTTTAGTCTGTGCAGTGTAATGCCTGGCTTCAAACCAATCAACTATCAATTCACAATTAATAACATAACATTTACAAAACAATGAAATAATGTCAATTGGTGTTTATATCAACTAAACCAATTTCATGACACTTGTCTGCTAATAAAACAGGTGGTGTGTTTTTAAAAACATAATATTAAAAATGTCCAGTCACACTTTGCTAACATGCTGTAATTGTAATAGTATAAAACGAAATCAAGGCTGACATGACCAGTTCTGTGAGAGATCATCATAAAATGTTGTATAACATTGCTTCAACATACACATACCAGAGGACTTCTGTTTGTTTGAGCTCAAGATGGCCATCTTCATTCCTCATCCTGAGCAAATCATATCCTTGGTCTTCCTTCTCTTCTGTGAAACAAGATAATCTCTACTTACTCTCTGTGCAATTAATATTGCTCATTAAACATAATTAAGTTAATTTAAAGTAAGATTCAGACCAGAGCATTTTTGGAGTAAACAAATGTACCTGGGAAGAGCTGATCATGGCAAGATTCGCTGAGACTCAGTAATAGCTCTTTTAGGTTTTAGGAAGGTTTGTGAGGGTTGGCTCTTAAAATAGCTGTTGAGCTCGATATTTTAGACCTGAAAAAGAAGAACAGCATTATCTGGAAAAAATCCTGTAAGACAGAAGGAAGGACATATTATTAATTACGTGCAGCTTGTACATTACACCTCTGTAAAGATGCTGTATAATTAAATGTTAAATGAATCCATTATTGAAAGCAAGTAATTAATAACAAGCTATAGTCATATGAATTCTTTTGATAGTGTCAGATGAGACAGTCCTGGGGCTTTTACAATATCATACAAGTGTTAAACTGGATTATTAAGACTGTGATGTGTTTAGGGATCATTTTTAAGACTTTGACCCTGTCCAGATACCCACACTTGCAGTCTTGGCCACTTGAGAGTGTGTGTACGTGACAGTGTGTGAACGAGACTTTGCCCGGTCTTAATAATGCCAAAGCACAGCGTCCTTAACACACACTAAACCTCTCCAATACTGCTCTGGAGCGCTATACAAAGCTTAGTGTATCCCATCATGCATCATGTTTTGGAATAAATCGTCAGACTTTTTGCCGAGATCTCACAAGAGGTCATGGAAAGCTGTCCAATGTACAGTATGTGAAATATTGATAATTAGATATTAAAAATCTCTTTAAACACATAAGTGTCCCATAAGGCAGTGGCTCTCAATCCTGGTCCTGGAGAACCCCAACACTGCACATTTGAGATGTCTCCCTGATCAAACACACCTGATTCAACTCATCAGCTCATCAGTGAAGACTCCAAGGCAGATAAGAGAGACACCAAAACCATGCAGTGCTGGGGTTCTCCAGGACCAGGATTGGGAAACACAGTCATCAGGTCATGAAAAGTTCGACACACACTCGTGGTCATCATGCTCACTCGAACACTAGGCCAAATACAGGAAAGACGTCAAATAAGTAATCAAGTGGTCAAGTGAAAAGATGGCAAGTGTGGGTATTTGGACAGTGCAACAGTTTAAGAAACAACAAATGCTGTACAAATTATAACAGCAGGAATTTTTGATAAAAGAGACAAACTATCACAGACTTACTGCTGCAAATATCTGCCTCCGCAGCTTTCTGTCTTCTCCATTTCTGAAGGAATCCCTCTCCAGAAACACCACTGGGCTGACTGCCTTTACGTCTTTTCAGCTAAAAATAAAAATAATAAAAAAGGGGAGAGAAAATAAAATTGAATTATATACAGAATGTTAATAATGATCTGTGAGCAAAATATATATATATATATATATATATATATATATATATAAAATAAATATATATATATATATATATATATATATATATATATATATATATATATATATATATATATATATATAAACTGATATGAATGAACTGCAAGATGGAAAAATACATGTTTTATTATTTATTTTTAATTTGATTTTTTTTTTTTTTTGGATTCACATTAAAAGGTATTAAAAGCATGGTACAGAACACATGATTACTGTGATATCTGTCATATAAAAGCACATAAAAACACTAACATTACAGTGATACAAACATAGCTGGTTTGGTGATTATTGTATTGTTGTATTGATTATTAATATATCATAGTAAAACTACAGTTACAGTTACTAATGTCCCATTTACTGTGTTTTAACTTCACATTTCATTTATTACTATTGTGTCGTGATTACCATGATTTTACTACAAATACAACTTACATCATTGATCCTGAAATTAATAATAATATAAAACGGATCGAAGGTCTATGGCACGTCACGTGACAGATAGAGTTTAATCACACTAATTAGCAGCTGTGTTCATTTATTTAAACGCAATGAAACTCAAAGACAGCCGCGGATGACCGATATAATACAGCGATTAAACATATGGCACTAATCTGATTAATAAAGAAGACAGAATACATTTGATAAAAGGCATTAAAAGAGCGTATATACGACTACTCACCCAAACTGTGGAACTGATAGCAAGTATCGCGCGATGTGTGCTGAATGAGACTTCTTGAACGTGATTTCATAGCGATAAACATCTCATGTCCTCGTGTCGAATTCTGACGCCAAAAGTTTCCCACTGAAAGCAATGAAGGTCGTAGTGCTTCGATAGTCGACGCCGAGAGGCACATTTGGCGTCATAAAAGTGACGCTAGGGGCGCTTGACCATGCTTCGGTTTTTGACGCCTTTGGAGTGAGAATGGGTTGGAACTGTGCACATTTGTTTTCGACACTTCATTTTTTATTTAATTCATGTGATAAACGCATGTCCCTGCTGAGCTGGGCTATGACTAATATCACGGGCAAAGCTGACAAAATTTAAATTTAAGTATTGTCATTTTTTTTTTCAGCTTCATATTTTAGAAATTATACATTATACGATCTATTCTGCAGTCAACATGGTGAAATTCTAAAAACACAATAATTGGAAAATAATCTAAAACTACAGTGAGGAATTGGAATTGGAATCGTAATCGATTCCAAAAATTGTGGAATCGAACAGCCCGTCGACACATATTCATACTACGCATATTGAATGTTTTTATATATGTTGTATGTTTGTGTATAAATACATAAGTTTTAAATAATACGTTTACACCCTTTTTTAATATACAAGTATTGATAAATTCAGTCTAAGTAAGTTACAAATTCAGTTCCACTTAACTTACCTGACGTGTGAACTTGACATTTAACATAGCCTTCTCTTCAGACACACAACTTATAAAACACTTCTAAATACACACTAAAAACACTGTATATGCTGTATGTTTTTGTCGATAAAAAAGATGTCCACTCAAGTAAGCCCAAGCAATAAAATGAGCTCAACTTAAATATTTTTGTCCTTCCAACATTTTGTTAATTGGATTTTTTACAGTGTACATGTGTGCTATAGCTTACAATGAACTGCAATGATTTGAGTAAAAGTGGTGTTTTTAGTTACTATTACACATTGTGTTTGCAGTTTTAGAAATATTCCTTTCAGTGAACTCAAATGAAATAGGTTCACAGTACTATATGCACGTATGAATGCTAGTTTTTAAACTCAAACTGTTTGAAGCAGTGGGAGCAGAGGTAATTTCCATGGTGGAATTAAGAGTTGTAAATTAACGGTTGAGAGCTGTAAATTAACAATAGGCTACCTTACTGGAAACCCTGCTGCCAGTATATTACTGTTATTACAGGTAACTTTTGTAAAAATATATTTTTTACATATTTGTTAAACCTGTCATTATGTCCTGACAGTAGAATATGAGACAGATAATATGTGAAATAATCAAGCACCTCTGGCTCCTCCCAGTGGTCCTATTGCCATTTGCAGAAACTCTATCGTTCCCGGTAAAAAATAACCAATCAGAGCTGCGGTCCGTAACTTTGTTTGTGTTCAAAATGTAGAAAAATGTATATAATAAGCGATTACACCATGAATCCATTTTCCAAACCGTGTTTTTAGCTTGTCCTGAATCACTAGGGTGCACCTATAATAAGTGTTTATATTCGGACTATTTCAGATTGCTTCGGGGATACCGCGGCGGAGTAACCCAGTACCTTTGTGATTCTTCATAGACATAAACAGAGAGAAGTAGTTCCGGCTACGATGTTCTTCCGCAAGACGCAAGCAGTTCTGTTTATTAACCGCTAGAGCGTCAAAAGTTGGTTTATTTTAGTCATGGGTCAAATAATTCAGCTGGTGTTCTTATTTTAATTAAGAAATTTAAAGGAGATATTGTTAATTCTATGTCTTCCCCTGAAGGCAGATGGGTTATTCTAACTGTTAAATTAGATAATGCCATCTTTATTATCTGTAATATTTATGGGTTTAATTCATACTCTATGAATAATACCTTTTTCACCGACATTTCTCTTATTCTATCTCAATTGCTGAAAACAACCCCAAATGCTAAGTTAATAATCGCAGGAGATTTTAATGAAGTCCCTGATGATTTAATGGATAGGTTTCCAAGGAAAGTAAGACCTCACTCAAAGCTTTAATATTATTGATTCCTTATGCAAAGATCTATCTTTGGTGGATTCGTGGCGCTACTTTAATAGTAATTCATTTGAATATACATGGAGCAATGCGTCAAAGTCCTTAAAATCGAGAATTGACCTATTTCTTATTTTATTCAGTCTGCTACAACATGTTCAAGATATCTCCCATCATTATGCTCCATTTTCAGATCACCTTCTGATTGAGTTGTCTTTACAGACTGTTAATGAACCCAGCTGCCTCCGTGGTTATTGGAAACTTAACAACTCTATATTAGAAGATAACATTTTTACCAAAAATATTGAAACGTTAGCCACCAATATCTTTAATTCAGAGGAATCAGATTATGCATCTAAATGGGAGTTATTTAAATTTAAATCTAGAGAATTAGCTATTAGGAGAAGTAAGGAATTGAAAAAAGAAAGAGATTGCTTAGAAACTGAGCTATTAAACAAAATTGAAATTCTTTGGAAAGTTCAGACACTCTCTCAAACACAGGAAAGTGAGCTCCAGTCCTTAAAATTAAAACTTGATAAATTGTATATTAGCAAGGCCAGTGGAGCTTTTGTGCATTCAAAAGCTAGGTGGATAGAAAAGGGAGAGAGGAATACCGCCTATTTCTTTGCCCTTGAAAAAAGGAATTTTAAGAGAAAGTCTTTGTCTGCATTATTTATTAACAACACCTTATGCAAGGATCCCAAACTAATTTCAGATTTTGTCAGCAACTTTTATGAAAAACTTTATCAGTCTAACTTTAATTATGACCTATGTAAATCATTTACTAATGACATTCAAGATTTTATTCCATTAATTAGTAATGACTTCAAAAAACGTTGTGATACTGCCCTTAAGAAGGAGGAATTACTGTCAGCTCTCCAATATATAAAAAAAGGTAGGAGTTCGGGTCCAGATGGCCTCTCAATTGAATTTTACCAACACTTTTGGAAGGTATTGGAAGATCCCCTTTTCTTATTGTTTAATGAATGTATTAAAAAACAGGATTTGGTCACAACTATGAAACAAGGTTTAATCTCTTTGATTCCGAAACCAGATAAAGATGCCCAAAATATTTTTGGTTTTGGCAATAATTTCATTGATGTCATAAAAATGTTTTATAAAGATATTAATAGCTCTATTATTCTTAATATGGGAACCTCATAAAAGATTTGGGATTCATCGTGGCATACGACAAGGCTGTCCAATCTCTCCCTTTCTGTTTTTATTAGTGGCTGAACTTCTTTCTATTTACATTTTGAATAATCATAACATTCTGGGACTGAAAATATTTGATAAAGAAATCAAAATTTCTCAATTGGCAGATGACACTGCTTTATTTCTGAGAGATAAAAAGCAAGTTAAAACAGCCCTGGAATGTATTTCCAAATTTTCCAGTTCCTCTGGTTTAATGTTAAACCTTAGGAAATGTGAAATACTATTTATACACGATTCTATAGATCTATTAGTTGAAAGCATACCAGTAAAGGACTCTGTTAAATACCTTGGCATTCATATTTCTAAAAATAAACACACGCGTGAACAATTGAATTTTATGCCAAAAATTAATAAAACTAAAAAAATCTTTAACAACTGGTTACAAAGGGATTTGACCTTGTTTGGGAGAGTTTTGCTTTCCAAAGCTGAGGGTCTTTCCAGATTTGTTTACCCAGCTCTCTCCCTTTACGTCAGTGATAAAACTTCCAAAGAAATTAATAAAACCTTTCTCGACTTTATTTGGAAAAATAAACCTTGCAAGTTAAAAAAGGACATTATATCAGGTAAAAGAGTTGATGGTGGCTTAGAGATGTTAGATTTTTTTTATATTAACAATACCTTTAAACTTAATTGGTTAAGAAACTGTCAAAGAAATGAAAATTCATTATGGTTCTTTATCCCCCAGTCCATCTTTAACAAGCTTGGAGGCTTATCTTTTATATTGAGATGTAACTATTTGCCTGGGAAATTACCAATTATTCTATCCAAATTTCACCAGCAAATGTTATTAGCTTGGAAAATTGGTTTCCATCACAATTTTTCTCCACACAAAATGCTTCTCTGGAACAATTGTCTTATTACCTCTAGGAATAAATCTTTATTTTATGCAAATGGTTTGAAAAAAATATATATTTTGTCATGGATTTGTTTGATGAAAATGGAAATGTTTTGTCTTATGAAGATTTTATGTTTATTTACAATTTCCCCATTCCATTTAAAGAGTTTCAGCAAGTTGTTAAAGCTATTCCCAATGGGTTAAAACATCTGATGAAAAGTCACCTTACTTTTGGAAGTAACGAAAGGAAACTTCCTGAGTTAATAATTGATGGTATCAAAATATTTTCTCATTCCTGTAAGAATAAAAATATCAGATTAATTTTTCAATCCAAATCTCCTAGAGGGAAATTTTTTTGGAATGCACAAATTGATGATATTCATTGGAAAGAAACATGGTTAAATCCAAACAAATTTTGTATGCTAAATAAAGTTAAAGGGGTACACTTTAAAATACTTCACAAAACCTACCCATGTAAAGCTTTGTTATCAAAATTCATGGACATTGACAGCAAGTGTATTTTTTGTAATGTACACGAGGAAGACTTGGCTCATTTGTTTTACAATTGAGATGTGTCTTTAAAATTTTGGTCTGACTTTAGTTTTTTTCTTTTTGCCCCAAGAAAGGTGAATTATAAATTATCTCTAAAAGATGTTATATGTTCTTTCACACATAGAAGCAAAATGTTTGAACATGTGGTGAACTTTTATATCCTGCGTGGTAAATATTACATCCATAAACAAAAATTTGCAAAATGCATACCTAAATGTAGTCTATTCTTAATCGAGATGGAATCGCTAAAGAAATCGTTAAAGTTAGTTAAAAATAAAAAGAACGGAATTTTGTAAAAATTTATGGAGGAGTTTTTGATACTGTAATGTCCCCTTTGTGTTCACAAAATTTATATATATATATAGAATGTCTAATTAGAAAAAAGGAGGTAATATGCGGTTTACTTTTTCTTTTTTTATTTATTTTATTTTATTTTTTTACTTTTTTTTTTTTTTTTTTTTGCTGTTGTTGTTATGTCTTGTCATTTTGTCTAAAGGTGTGATATTTGTCTTGTGAAACATTACAGTTGTATGTTGATTTGCTGGAATTTATGTTTGTAAGTCATTTATCTAAATAAAAATAAATAAATAAAAAATTTAAAAAAATAATAAAAAAAGAGCGTCAAAAGTTACCTACCGCAGCTTTAAAGGCATAATTTTTTTACAGTGTACCCAATACACCCATTTTAGGGCTGATTTCAAGATTTATTTTCAATAAAGACTTTTTATGTTGACTACCTTTATTCTGTTGTTGCAGACTTTCCTTTTTTATCTTTGTTATGAATGTTATCCTTAATTTTCATCATATATAATACATCATGTTAAAAAATTACTCATGTTTTATGCCGGTACACAATTTGATACAATATTATATGTGCAACATTTTGTATTTTCAAATATGGCAACCTAACTTAAGTTGAAAAAGTAAAAAAAGAAAAAGAAAAAAAAACATAAAAGGACCCTTGGTGTTTCACAAGCCTCTGATAGTAACTAAGAGGTGTCTGATTGAAAAAGTTGTTTAATTTTTAAAAGATAGAAAGCGAAAAATCATTTGAAACTGTGATGTGCAAAAAAAAAAAGATATGTGAATGATGAATGCGAAGATGAAAAGATTAATAATATCAGCAAACAAATCCTTCCTGCAGCCTGGCAGCAGTTCAACCTGTGAAATAATATAAATAAATAATGAATAATACCAGTAATAAACATTGAACATGAAAAGACAGACAAGACGTTGTTGTGATAAGAGTTACAATAATTGTTGTGTGTAAATTCATGGTGGTCTAAGGTGGGGTTTTCAGCAAATAATCACAAAATGCTGTTTTAATTTAAATAGCAGTAAAGTCTTAACGTACTGCAGTAGAGTCTGTTAATGCGCAGGATGTCATTGCGGCTCATTTTTTGAGCTTCCCCGATCACAACATTATTATCAGGAATGGGAATCATGGTTGGCTCGTTGTTCTTAGAGAAAGCGTCCCTAAAATCACACACAACTGAAAATTATGTTTTCAGCACCCCCCCCCCCCAACACACACACACACACACACACACACACACATACACACAAATGGAATAAATAAAATAAATACAAAGACAATTTTAATTTTCACTGAGCTGTAGGAACACTTACCTTGTATAGTGCATCACAGAGTCATAGTCATAGGGGGTTGCCAGATTATTGGTTTCTGTTTTCTCAAAATTATACTCCTCTTCTGTTAAAGTGCGCAGAAAAGTGTTAAACACTTTATATGTAAAGCAAATAAATACACAGTGACTTTTAATCTAGACTGCAATTATTTTGACTAGATGTAACATGCCATGAACTATGCGTTTTTATTTTCTTATTCTTTGTTCTATTGGTAACACTTGATGTTGATGGTCACTTTTGAATATTCAGTTGACAATAACTAACGTTGCTCCTACGTCAACTTTCTCTCAGATCTCTTTATTGAGATGGTGGCCCAACAGACATTCTACTATCAGTAAATTTGCAAGTAAGTTTTAACTTATTCTAACCCGAACACTACCAGTCTCCTAATATCATACCAACACTCTGATGAGAGCTAGTAGATATATATTGTATAAAATAAATTGTAACCATTTTATTTTATCATGTTTTTTCTAAAGAAAAATACCAGGTTCAATGTTCTTTAAAAGGATTTTGATGTGTTTGTCGCGGTCGCTGCGGTTCTGTTCATGATGGAACCCGAGAGCATGAAGGAGCTCGTGTTGAACAGTACTGTGATAGACACACCCATCACGCTCGAGGGAAACAACCTGTACTTCTTTTTGACGCCCCAAATATGAATAGCAACTGTAAATCACACATAACATATCAGCAATGAGGTTGTATATTTATGTTTTGGGAAAGCACATTAACTACTTTAGGACAGAAAGGAGTTCTAAATTAAAAGATTTACCCAGAATCAGACATTATGTAGAGAAAGTGCCTCTGCCCTTCATGTGGTACGAATCGAATGCAGGACACATCCGCAAAGGACTGCAAGCCTTGTTTAATCACTTGTAGTTCATCTGGAGCTGTGGCAGGGGTAAACTATTAAAAAGATCATGTGACACTGATGAGATAATATCAGAATTAGTGACCGTCACTTACAGTACTGGTTGGAGATCACGTAGGGCACATAGACTAATCCATTTCTGCTTCTCTCCCATTTGCATCCACGAGCTGTGCACGGATCTGCATTCTTGAACCCTGTTGATATGGCGATGTCTCCAAACGTGATCAAGGGCCCATCCACTCGCTGTCCTGTGTGGTTCAGTATAATGCACAAAATCATTCAGTCTATTGACACTGATAATTTAATTGAATAAATAGGATGAAGAGGATTTTGCCAACAACTGCTACAAAAAAAAGATACATATACTATCATATCTTGCATACTCTTACCTGCATGTTTGTTGGTTTCAATTATAGTTGACACTGGCATGTCATCTTTCTCAGTGATGTTACCAGAGACATGAATAAGTAAATTAACAATAAAACACTAAAATATAACAATTAAAAATAAAGAATTATTATCTTTTTTTTTTCTCTTGATCATCTTACCCATCTTCCCGGAGATCTTTTCAATTAAATCCTATTGATGGATTTTAAACACATGTATGTCAAAATCTTCATAAAAATGAAAAGCTTTTCCCAACAGAAAAAAAGCTGCTGCTGATGATATATTTTTCCATTTCAATTTTATCTGTTCTCACCTCAACAGGACGACTCTGAGCGGGAACAGAGCTCAGCAGCAGAGAAAGGACCACCACTAATAGGTACATGATGAGAGCCTTCTGAAAAACTGTTCTGGGTGAAACAGAGCTGGAGGTTATATATACACCCCTGAGAGTCTTAACTTCCTTTTTCTTTGCTGTAACTCAGCTTTCACGAATCAATTGCCAAATTACCACGTAGTTCAAAAGCAGAGCAATTGAGAGCAGTTTTGGGGGTTTAGTGCCTTGCTCAGCCTCTGGGGTACAATCAGACTCTCTAACCATTAGGCAACAACTGCCATTGTGCCCAAGTGTATTAAGCACTCTTCTGGTCCGCCTCAACCACTGTGTGTTCAGATAATGCTGCTCTGGGGTTTTTGGTTACATAAAAACTTAAATTAGTCTAGGTTGAATCAAAAATACCAGAATGATTACCCCATGGTTAACTGCTAATTGGTCAAACTAGTTCTAGTTCATAGACTAGGAATAGCAACAGTGAAGGCTCAATCGCCTCTACAATAGAACCTTGAACTAGGAACAGAGAGGAGGCTAAGATTACTGGATTTTAGGGACCTGTTTTGTTTATAATTAGAAATTGCCCCTGGAAGATATGATGGGGCTTGATTATGCAGAGATTTTAAAACAAAAGAACCTCCGTCTGCTTGTCAACAACCGTGCAGCAGCATCAGCCCACCTCTCCCACTGCGCCCATCACACCGCCTGCGCCGCCCGTCCCCCGGGAGCCCTTCCAGGACCACTTCCGGCCAGAGCCGCAACTTCCGGCGCCAGAGAATTATTTCGGTGAGACAAATTTCTGCAAGACTTTTCTTAACAAGTGTTCCATGCACTTTGCTTTACAGCCCCGCACCTTCGCGACCGAGGAGTCCAAGGATGCATTTACACTAACTTTATTATCTGGCAAAGCTGCCTTATGGGGGACGGCGGTGTGGGAGAACCAACATCCATGTTGCGCCTCGTTCCACACCCTCTCAGATGAGATGAAACAGGTCTTCGATCGAGCCGCAGCCAGCAGGGAAGCCGCCCACCAGCTCTCAGACCTGCGACAGGGAAGATCTTCGGTCACGGACTGTTCAATCCTGTTCTGCACCCTGGCGGCCGCATGCCAGTGGAACGAGGCGGCGCAGTGGGATCGATTCCTGCATGTGCTGGCCGACCGTGTTCAGAAGGAGATCTACCTCCTCTAGATGTCCCCCACACTCAACGGATTAACACTAGAAGCGCCAGAATTCCAAAACTACTAGAACAGCCGTGAGCGGTCATTTTGACCGCTATATTATAAACGCTATAATCTCTAAATAAATTGCCCAAATGAGAGATTAATGTATTAACTGTGTTAGGATATCTTTTAAAAAAAACAAATAACACCAACATTTACATTCTTTATTTAGTTAAAAATGATAATTATAAATTTAGAAATATTCGCATCATTTCATAGTAAAATGTAATTATTGCATATTCAGTATTTCTCTGTATTTATTTTACATAACTCAGAACAACAAAATAACATTTAAAATGATCTATTTGATTATGAAAAAAAAATGTTACAACATTTATGATACATTATAACACAGAACATAAGCTGGAAACAAGCAGCTCTAAAGTTAAAAAGAGTCACGAACGAAGTTTGGAACCATAAAACAATTATGCTACAAATTCTATATTAAATAAATCTATATCGTGCTCGGCTATTTAAGATTCACAGTCAACACAAGTTACTTCTGTTCTTCTCGCACAATTTCCACACACGGGTTTGTGGCATTTGCAGCAGGTGTCGTGCGTTTTATTTTGTCTGCAGATTCTCCGCACCTGGCACTGTCTCCGTTTTGGTGTCAGTTGCGGGGGTTGATTTTTTTGGTTGGGACCTTGTGTCAACTGCGATGCTGCCCTTTTTCCCTCCATGAACTCCGCTCTCAGCTCCTCTGGCAGTCGCAGCAGGAACTTCCTCCGGGCAATTTTGCTGCTGGTGCACTCCTTGAAGAGGATGTGGGCACTGATTCCAGCAAGGTCGAGGATGTTGTAAAATACAGCCACTGGCCATCTACGCGTAGCGCCTTTCACAGAGTATGCCCGTGCCATCTGATCTAGGACATCCACCCCATACTTGGTGTTGTTGTAATAGGTCACAGACTCCGGCTTTGCTTTCGGCCCATCGGTGATGCCCACGCTTGTGTGCACGGAGCTCAAAATGCACACATTCTTCCTCGGCTTTCCCTGGTATATCGTGAGCGTCGCATCCGCACATTTTAGCACTTTTGTGTTATACAACTCCGCTTGCTCTTTTGCGGAGGGGGGCAACTCGCGCTTACTTTTTCCCATCTGGTTCCCTAATCTCCGAGGAAGGTAACCGCCTCTTTTTCCTTTTTACGGACTCTGACTCACTCTCTGATGAGGATGAACTGTTGTCTTGCACCCAGGAAAGGTCGCTGTCACTTTCCACCTCAGACAGTGCCCCTGCATCAGAGTCATCACTGTCCAGATTGTGAAGCATTTCCAAGGCCATGGCAAAAGTCATATTTCTCTTCATTCTATTATTTGTATTAGACATTTTCTAAACGCTCCCTATAAACTCTTTATAAATTTATTTTTTAAAAGGCAATAATAATTTGTAGTCCAAGAATTTGTATTTATAATCAAATGAGCATATGCTAATAGTACTGGTGAAGCTGACAGAGACAATAAACCGCGGGAAAGAACAATAGAATCGTGCGAGATTTAGAGCGGTCAATATGACCGTTATGGCTTTAATAGGTAGAAATGCTCATATTTTTTTTGCCTTTTATGTAATTTATATAAAATCTATTGTAAGTAAAAATAGAAACACTTTTAGGAAAAGTCACAAACCAGCAAGATTGTATTTTTTTATTCAACAAAGTTATTGTACATATACATTTCAAAACGGTCATTTAGACCGTCATGGCAGTTCTAGTGTTAATCGACCTGGCTCTTCGAGTTGATGCTCGGATTAACTGCCTCGGTAGACAAGTCAGTCCTACACACCATCCCATCTCTCCAGAAAGGGGGCGCTCGAGTCGAGAGAACGCGGTCGGTCCCGTCGATGACCGCGAACCCATGCAGGTGGGTAGAGCTCGGCTGTCCCGGAGGGAGAGAGAGTGGCGGAGGTCCCAAGGACTGTGTTTATACTGCGGTGGCTCGGAACACTCCATCTATTCCTGCCCGGTGAAAAAAGCCAGCCCGGTAGTAAAGATGAGGCTACTATCAGGTGGGATCTCCGCCGGGAAGTCCTCAACTACATCATCGACTCTCCTTCCGGTGAAACTGCGGTGGGAGAATCACACTCACCACTGTCACGCCCTTCTGGATTCTGGAGCCGAAGGTAATTTCATTGACTTTATCATTGCACGTCACTTGAACAAGCCTGTCCTTCCTATTTCTCAGCCCATCCATGTCACCGCACTCAACGGCCAGGAACTGCCACACGTCACCCACTATACGGAACCCATCACTCTGCCCACATCAGGTAACCACTGTGAAACCATATCCTTTTTCCTCATGGACTCCTGCATAGCTCCCATTGTTTTAGGTCACCCCTGGTTAATCAAACATAATCCACAAGTGGATTGGGGTTCCAACACTCTCACATTGTGGAGTGAAAGTTGTTATGAGTCTTGTCTGGTTTCTGCTTGTCCTGTTGTGCCTGTTTCTGTATTTCAGAAAGAGAACATGGTGTTATCAAACGTGCCCACAGAGTACCTGGACCTGAAGGAGGTGTTCATTAAGTCTCGTGGTGCTTCTCTTCCTCCGCATCGTCCCTACGACTGTGCGATAGATTTAGTGCTAGGTAAGTCTCCGCCTAAAGGCAAACTATACTCTCTTTCTATTCCGGAGAGGGAGGCCATGGAGAAATACATTTCTGATTCCTTGGCATCGAGGTTCATCTGCCCTTCCTCTTCTCCAGCGGGGGTGGGATTCTTTTTTGTGGGTAAGAAGGATGGTTCTCTGCGACCTTGTATTGACTACCGAGAGCTGAACAAAATTACGATAAAGAACACCTATCCTTTGCCACTAATGTCTTCAGCTTTTGAGAGGTTACAGGGAGCATCCGTATTCACAATACTGGATTTACGTAATGCTTATCATTTGGTCCACATCAGGAAGGGGGATGAATGGAAAACCGCCTTTAACACCCCCAGAGGGCACTTTGAATACTTGGTGATGCCGTTCGGGCTCTCCAACTCACCAGGGGTTTTCCAAGCACTCGTTAATGACGTATTCCATGCACAGTTTGTTCCCTTCCTAGGGTATATCGTCTCATCCGAGGGAATAAGTATGGACCCTGACAAGGTTAAGGCTGTGATAGATGGGCCATCTCCAGATTCCCGTAAGGCCCTACAGCGGTTTCCGGGGTTCGCCAATTTCTATCGGCGTTTCATTCGCAATTTCAGCCAACTAGCTTCAACTCTGACGACCTTGACCTCCCCCAGTACTCCGTTCAGGTGGTCGGACTAACCTCAAAAGCCGGCTCCCATCCTTGTGGCCCCTGATCCCACACGTCAGTTCGTGGTGGAGGTCAATACATCAGAGGTGGGGGTAGGAGCAGTGCTGTCCCAACGTGCTGCATTGGACGATAAGATGCATCCATGCGCGTTTTTCTCCCATCGCTTATCTCCTGCTGAACGCAACTATGACATTGGTAACAGAGAATTGTTGGCTGTCAAATTAGCTTTAGAGGAGTGGCGTCACTGGTTGGAAGGTTCAGAGGTACCTTTCATTGTTTGGACCGATCATAAGAATTTAGAGTATATTAGAACTGCCAAAAGACTCAATTCCGGGCAAGCTCGGTGGGCAATTTTTTTCTGTCATTTTGATTTTACTCTATCGTACCGCCCAGGTTCCAAAAATGTCAAACCCGATTCTTTATCACGTCTTTTGATCCCTCCGCCTGCCTGGTGACTCCCGAGTGTATTTTACCTGAGAAAGTAGCTGTCTCAGCACTCGTATGGGAGGTCGAGTCGAAGGTCAAGACGGCCTTAGAAGGGGTAACACCTCCGCCCGGTTGTCCACTGAATTGTTTATTTGTGCCGGAGGAGTTAAGGTCCGAAGTCATTCAGTGGGGTCACTGCTCTAATGTTGCTTGTCATCCAGGGATAAGCTGAACCAATGGGTTAGTTAAACAACGATTCTGGTGGCCACTTATGGCTCGTGATGTCCACGATTTTGTTTTGGCTTGCTCAGTTTGTGCCAGTGGTAAGTCATCTAACCGACCTCCTGATGGGCTTCTTCAACCGCTGTTTGTCCCTTCGAGACCCTGGTCCCACATCGCACTAGATTTTGTTACCACCCTCCTGCCCTCTAATGGCATGACGGTAACAAATCGTTACCAGTGTCAGCCACGGGCCTTTCTCCATTTCAGTGCAGCTTAGGTTACCAGCCACCAGTTTTTCCCAGTCTGGAATCTGAAGTCGCGGTCCTCTCTGCTCATGTGTTTGTCCAGAGGTGCCACCGCACCTGGACCAGAGCCCGCGAGACTCTGCTCCGGGTGAGGGAGCGCACTAAGGACAAGGCTGATTGCCATCGGTCAAAGATTCCCATTTACGTCGTGGGTCAAAAAGTGTGGCTTTCTACTAGGGCTGGGATAAACTATTATTTTTTAAACGATTAATCTAGCGATTATTTTTTCGATGCATCGATTAATGTAACGATTAATTTTTTTTAGACCGATTCGATTTCGATTTTTTGATTTACATATCTGAATGAAAAAAAACATGAATTCCTTATCATTGCTATATATGTTTATTGCTCTTAAAATTACAAAATAAAAGACTGACTAAGAATGCATTACTTTGCACTTGTATAGAGATAGCATTCAATAAAACCTTGAAAACATATAGCTTACTGAAACAAGCTTACTGAACACATAGGGCCTAGTTTACTGAAAAAAAGTTATTCTTTCAGATGAAAATAACAACAACTTGATATCTAGCATTCAATAAAAAAAGTTCACCCAAAATACTTGTTTAGAGCAATTGAAAGAATACAGTAACCAATGTAAACTTGAGGGCTTTAAGCTAATACAGAGAGTGCTTTTCCAAAAAAAACCAAAAACAAATAAAAATGAACAGTGGGAGCCAGCAGCCTGTCATTGCGTTCTGCCCTGCTTCTATCATGTCTAATGATTTTGGTTAATATGCACGAGGGAGAGAGAGAGAGAGCAAGACAGAGCTCGTGTAGTTTGAAGACTGTGAGCATGAAACTTTGTCGCCCTTTTCCTATTCTGTTTCATGATTTTGATTAATATGCACAAGGGAGAGAGAGAGCAAGAAGCGCTCGTGTTGTTTGAAGACTGTGAGTGTGCGAGCGCAGCCGGGGCTCTCTCTCGTACGCGCCCTGACAGGCTCAGCAGTCATTCTATTCTACATCACTACCGATCAAATAAGGCTTTGACAGCCGCCAAAAAAAAAGGACACTGCAGAAAAACCCCTGGATTGGTTATATAACGTTGAACAGAATGTTGATCCGGCCATCGCGTATATTCAGCACACATAAGGTAAACGTTTTGCAAACGTTTTTTAGAGAATTAAAAACAGGTCGACGAATCGATGCGCATATTTTGGGTCAACGTATTTTTTGCGTCAACGTCATCGATGACCTCGACGCGTTGTCCCAGCCCTACTTTCTACCAATAACATTCCTCTGCGATCCGTATCTAAAAAATTAGCTCCCAAATTTATTGGCCCGTTTACTATGACCAAGATCATTAGTTTGGTGACAGTCCGCCTCAAACTACCTCCAGCGTACAGGAGGATACATCCCGCCTTTCATGTGTCCAATGCACCTTTCATGTGTCCAATGCACCGATTAATCTGCCTACTCTGGTTCCACTGCCGCCGCGTCTCGTAGATGGAGAACCAACATATTCGGTTAATTGTATTCTGAACTCGAGACGGAGGGGGCGAGGATTCCAGTACCTGGTGGACTGGGAAGGTTACGGTCCGGAGGAGAGGAGTTGGGTACCTGCAAGGGACATACTGGATCACTCCCTTATTGATGATTACAATCAATAGGTGGGCACTTCTGGGAACTCCAGGAGGCGTTCTTAGAGGGGGGGGGGGGTACTGTCACGGTTGGTAAACCGTGATCTCTGGGTTTTGCACTTTGTGGATGAAGTCTGTGTGTTACGGGTCTGCACTGATTAGTTTGTGGGCGTCTCCGTTAATTGTCATCAGCAGCAGCTATCACTCATAACCCTCTCTATATAATGGCTTGTCTCACGTCTTGTGTTTGTGAGAGCGTTGTTTCATGTCTTTAACCGTGCTTTGCTTTCTGTTGTGTTCTGCGTTATTGGATGTCCGTGTCTTCCCCCGGAACCTCGTCCACTCTTCACAACCACCACATGCATCACGACTTACCTTCGGCTCGCTTCCCTGCAGTTCTTGTGCCACCCTCTCCTGCTGCCAACTCACCACCGCCATCTGGACTCATCACTTCCCTCCACCATCTCGGACTGTATCTCCTTCCCAGCGTTGTTTGTGTTCCAGTTTGTTTGTTTACCGTTCCAGTTTGTTTGTTTAAGTGTTTATACTCGCACTTGCTTCCAGCTCCTCCTTCACCCAGTTCTCACATAAAGCCGGTTATACGCACAGCCTACACTGGCATATGCGAACTGTGCACCCAACTGTGAAGCAATGTTGTTGTTTCTATACATTAAAAAGTTGTAATTTAAATGCAAATGTAGTATTCTTTTTTCATAACAAATCAATTCATTTTTAAAGAAATTGTGAGACATTGTGAGTATGATTTCATTTAATAATTTAATTAGAATTGTTTTTACATCTATAATAGTCAAAACATTATTATTTTTTAAAGAGCCGTTTGTGAGCCAAAAGAGCCGGCTCTTTTCAGTGAGCTGAGTCAAACGAGCCCATCACTACTACATGCTATCAAGGCAACGACACAAGTGGGCAAGGCAATGGCTAGCCTGTTGGTGCTGGAGTGCCACCTATAGCTAAACTTGACTTACCAACTTGACTTGACATCAGGGACACCAAAAAGATGGCCTCCTCGATTCCCTAGTTTCCCCCTAGGGACTTTTTGGCCCTGTCTTGGACAGCTTCACTGAGCACTTTACTGAGGCCCAAAAGACGTTGCAAAGACTGTGTCATTTCCTATTTAAGCGCCCCAGGACTGTGACTGTTTCAAGCCGCCCCAAGGCAACGTCCATACAGCAACCTGCACAGATGGTGCAGTTTCAGCCCTAACACAAGCCGGAGCCTGACATCCAATAGCACACCTGGACAGCTAGGAGGTATCACTTTCTTAAGCACCAAGGTCCCCACCCTCGTGTAATGCTGGACCCTGAGACTAAGAAGTCAACCTGATCTGCATGCAGGGAGGAAGAGGACCCAAATACCTTAAAATTTCCTCATCCTACGCTCAGACTTGTCAGTTCTCCCCCTTTGGGAGGTTAGCCGTCATCAATAAAAACAAAGCCTTTGGCCACTTATCTGCTGGCATGGAAAGCTATTCCCTGCATGCAAGATTGAGATCTAAAGACTATAGAACGAGGCAGTTTGCTTCAGTTCGCTCACAGGCCTGACATTTCTGGACATGGACAGTAGACCGTACACACAGTTTCAATGGAGGGACTGAGAGCTCTCTGACTAAATCTAAAATATCTTAAACTGTGTTCCAAAGATGAACGGAGGTCTCACGGGTTTTGAACGACATGAGGGTGAGTTATTAATGACATCATTTGATTTTTGGGTGAACCATCCCTTTAATATTAATGTTATGTTGTCTAAATAACTAAGCATATTCTACATTAAATTATGAGTTTAATCCCATTGATTAAAAACGTTCTATCAAATGCTCACAATACTGGTCATTTTCAGCGTGCGCAGCTAAAAACAGAAGTGCTGAACATTAATAACTACTATCATATAGGCTTACTTTATAATGAGAGCACTGTTGTAAAATTGTAACTTGCTAGGGTTTCCCTGATATTTAGTGTTAACTATCTTTTAATCAAAACATAAAACATTATTTACCCCATTGTATCTGTGAGGCATTTGTTACACATGTTCCCTGTGTGTTAACATCAGTAATTATGGCTGTCGGATGACTGATTTGACTCAATGTATTTTGCCCCACCCCCAAAAATATGATTTGACTATCAGTCGAATATCAGCAAGATTAGAAAATTCAGATTCGACTATGAAAATCCTTAGTCAGGGACACCCCTACACTTTTCCCTCACCCCTGAAATGGCCAAGAACTGTATTAAAGAGCCACACATGGGCCACAAAGTTAATAACCCTTAACTGGCCCTGAGCTGGGCCAAAAGAGGTTTCCCCCAATCTGAGCCAGACCTGAGCTTTATATAGCCCAGACCCAAAGAATCTTAATATTTCATATTATTGCCTTATATATTACTATAAATCCAATTATTAATTTTGTGACGTGCTTTGGTAAACCAGACAGCAACATAGTGTTGGCCCAAATCCGGCCCACATCTGGCATGTGTGAAGTCATTGCCACACATGGATGTATTTTGAATGTCTGGTAGTCCTCAAACAACATTCTAGTCTCATCTTGTCTTGTTTGTCTTCTCGTCTTAGTCCAGAAAAATCTTTGTTGACTGAAAGCCTGGCTCCTGGTTGACCTACAAGGCTCGCCTACATATCAATGGGCTAGGTGCACAAGATGGCGCCGGTGAGCTTCAGCAACGCAAGTGTGTGCATACTTACTTGCGCTCTTGCGACGCTCGCATTTATTGTAAGGGAAACTTACATAGGAAACTTGGCTAGATGGATATAATTAATGTTTTTCAAATTTAGCAGCGAATAGTGGTATATCAAAGACACGATGAAACATCCTCCCTACATTTTTGCGTACCTCTGTGTGGAAATTCATCAAGATATGACGCGGAGATTGCTTTAATCTTCTCTTGATTATGCGGATCAGCGTAAGCGTCAGGTTAATCAGTCCACAGGGATTTCTTCATTCAAACACAAACCATTCAAATATACAATACTTTACATTTTCGGAGAGCTGATTTTGTTCTGACTGTTATCTATAAGATCATAAGGTTTCTGACTATCAAATGAGACAGACAGATATTTCTGAAAAAGTATGTATGTTTTATTAACTTTATTTTGATAACAGTTTATAACTGTGTACAATTTAACGTAATGCTATAATGGTAGGTTTGCATTAACACACCATGAGTTCAATTTTCATTTCGTGAACATAGGGAACATTAGTGTATTTAATTAATTCACCAGACCCAGACATACGCAAGTTTCAGATGCACTGGCTCAGTTAACATTTATAGTATAGTAATAATAGCAGTGTATATCTTATTTGCATTTGAAGTGATATTATAAATCCTGTAAACATATATTGAAGGTAATATTTGGATTTCTCCGCTTCTCTGCACTGGCATTTAGCACAACCAGAAGTATCAAAGCACACACTCGCAAGACCGGAAATCCAAGATGGCGGAGATATGCAACTAGCCCAGGTCATTTCCATTTAAGCCTTCCCTGAAACGGATGGTGAAAAAGGTCCTAACTTGCTATCCCTGTCCGGATAAAAGGCATCTAAAGGGCTGCCTGTCACAGAGCAAAGGCTATCTCATTGGATAGCAGACTCTATATTTCTGGCTTATGCCTTAGCTGGCTTGCAATGTCCTTTGGGTGTGAAGGCCCATTCCACCAGAGGAATGGCCTCCTCTTGGGCCTAGTCCAGTGGGGTCTCTATTGGAAGATTTGTGCGTCCACCAGCTGGTCATTGCCATCTACCTTTACTAGATTCTACAATTTGGACGTTCCTGCCCTATAGTCTTATCTGCTCAATACTAAGTCTTATGCAATTTCTCCTCACAGCAGACCATAAGACTGGTTACAAAGAGGAACCATTTATGTCTCTGGTTCACTGTTAAAAATAAACATGTTTAACATTTTCTTTCTGAAGAAGATGTTGAAATATTTCAAAAGACACACAAATTATGAACCTTCTTTAGATGTTCCAAGCTCTCAACCAAAGTATGTTAACACATTTTGAACTACTGTGAACTAATCAGGGTTGGGCAGTAACTTGTAACTAGTAGCTTAGTTACTGTAATAATATTACTATCCAAATTATCTAAGCTAACAGAGTGTGTTAAAAATGTAAAAGATTGGATGACAAATAATTTTCTCCAATTAAATTCGGATAAGACAGAGAAACTAATTATTGGACCAAAAAACACTACACAGAATCTTGTAGATTACAATCTGCAACTAGACGGATGTACTGTTACTTCCTCTACAGTCAGAAATCTGGGTGTTATATTAGACAGCAATTTGTCTTTTGAAAATCATATTTCCAATGTTACAAAAACTGCATTCTTCCATCTTAGAAACATTGCCAAGCTACGAAACATGTTATCTGTTTCTGATGCAGAAAAGCTAGTTCATGCATTCATGACCTCTAGACTGGACTATTGTAATGCACTTCTAGGTGGTTGTCCTGCTTCGTCAATAAAAAAGCTACAGGTAGTCCAAAATGCAGCAGCTAGAGTCCTTACGAGGTCAAGAAAATATGATCATATTACCCCAATTTTACAGTCTCTGCACTGGCTACCTATTAAGTTCCGTATCAGTTACAAATTATCATTACTTACCTATAAGGCCCTAAATGGTTTAGCTCCTGCGTACCTAACTAGCCTTCTACCACGTTACAACCCATCACGCAGCCTAAGGTCACAAAACGCTGGACTTTTGGTAGTTCCTAGGATAGCAAAGTCCACTAAAGGAGGCAGAGCTTTCTCACACTTGGCTCCCAAACTCTGGAATAGCCTTCCTGATAATGTTCGGGGTTCAGACACACTCTCTCTGTTTAAATCTAGATTAAAAACACATCTCTTTCGCCAAGCATTCGAAAAATGTATATTTTATTTGTGAGTGTAGTTGCATCTGATCAAAGGTGCATTTTTATTCATTAGCTTGGGTTAAACTAATTTTACTTTGTTGGATCAGCAGCTATGCTAATGATGTCTGTATTTTGTTTCTATGTTACTAGGATTTACACAAGCTCCAGTCTGGATCCAGAACACCTGAGAAGAGATGATGCTGACCCTCAGAGGACCTCAGATGATGCTAACCCTGAATCAACAAACAGAACTAACAATGATTGCTAAATGTGTGACAGAATCAATAACTTAATTAATAATATTGATAGTTCATCGTCTAGCTGACTACGTCTTGTATTATTATTATTATTTTTATTTTTTCTAAAATCCTGTCAAATGTGCACAAACTACTAGCTACTACTAAATATTGTAGAAACATAATTTTCTGTAAAGTTGCTTTGTAATGATTTGTTTTGTAAAAAGCGCTATACAAATAAACTTGAATTTAATTGAATTGAATACTTTTTGCAGTAACTAGTAGTGTAACTATAATTACTAATATGATTTCAGTAATAATAGTATAGTAACCATCCATAAAACAGCTTAGTTACTTAGTTACTTTTGATGCCTCAACCCCACTGATATAAAATCCAACAATCAAATAATTCCAAGAATTATTTTCATAATTTTCACGACTCACACATGCATGTGATGTCCCCAGTGCAGGAGGCAAGCTTGGAATATGGAAAAGCTTACATTCTGCAGCTTCACACCCCTGGACTCAATCTTGATTGATTATTTAGTTCCAGGTGTTTCTTGTCACCCCATAGCCCCCCCCCCCCCCCCAGGCCTGTGTATTTAAATTGAATTATATTCAGAGCTCCAGTTTCTGTTATTGAGTGAAAAAAGACAAAGAAAAACAATTTGTCTCTTTGTCACTTTTTTAAAAAAGTGAATCATTTTCAGAGCTCCAGTGTATGGTATTGAGTGTTGTCATTCCCCGCTACATGTGAGCAGAGCTGTAGTCAAGTCCAGCTTTGTCGAGTCCAAGCAAGGCCGTCGGACTGGGGGGTAAAGGGTTCCAACTACCCAGGGCCAGGGGCAGCCTTAGAAGTCTGTTTTCTATACATACATACAGTATACATGCACTAACATTTGTATAGCATTTATGTACAAATAAAAAAGGTCCTGTGCAAAACTAAACTTGTAGTTAGGCACTGGATATGAAATAGGAAGACAGTGGAAGAGTCATGTCTTTCCTTAAGAAAGGAAAATCAGGGGCTCAAAAATGAAAAGAAATGCATACAAAGAGTTTGCATGTACAACGTGAATTTTAGGATTACAACATTGCATGGAGCTGTTACTTTCTGTGACCTTATCTATGTTGCATGTAAAATTTAAATATGTCATGTAATAATAAGGGTTGGGCCTGAAGTTGAATACTTTATTTGAAATGGTACGGATAATGGCTATAAAAATTAATAACGGACAAGGAATAATTCTGCCTTAATACTCGGCTGTAGCTGGCACAGTCCGGTGTTTGCTGGATAACAGTTGAGCCAAGGGATCAGTGCAATATTATACACAGACCTCTAAAGTCACGAGTGTGAAGTGAATGGATGTCAACTTTTTTGCCTCATTGCTTTTACCTCTCTCTGCATCTCTCAGAAATCAGAGCTTTGCAAGAGTAATTTCACCTATAATAATACATCATGCATGTTCTATTATTTGTATATATTTAAAAGGCAATGATTTAAACCTTAGGTTATGATATGATACAAATGAATGGAATAAGCACAGCACACTCACAAATCAAATAGCCAAGTTGCGTGTCTCAGTCTCTCAAAACTCAAATCAGTTCTCTCTCAAGAGTAGGCTAAAATCAGCTTAGATATGGATACATTTTCTACTTGTCCTACATGTTTGCATCTATATCTTTTGCTGATTTGCGTGGCACATGTTTAGTGAAGTTCCCTAACCATTAAGACTCACTTAAAGTGTGCTGCATAATGAAAATGTGCGCATTGAATGGATTCAGTCAAATGATCATTAAATGTTTGTCATGACATCTCTCTGCTTGCATGATAAATATTATTTTAGAAATTAATTATTATTTTAGTTAAACACAACGTACTTGTTCAGTGTTAACGATAAAAAAAAATGCAAAATGCATAACGTTCTTATCAAGTAACTGTACAATGTTGTATCCGAATGCAGATACAACATTTTTTGTGATTGTTACAGATACATATACAGATACAAATACTGTCTGTTACATGAAAATGTAAATATGTAATATTTTAAGTAATATTTAATATTTATATACTCGAGTCGTTGAGTAAAGCCGCGTTCAGACTGCCCAGTTTTTGGCTCGCCGACAGGTTCTGAGAAATGGCAGTTCGGGGAAGAGTTATAGACTACATTATCATCTTTTTCTTGTTTGTGCTGCAAATCAGTGCACAAGCAATCCGTATTGCAAGCTTCTTGCGGGCTACCATTATTAATAATAATAATCCCAGTCTCACGTGAGAACTCTGGTCTTGCACGTGTGATATCGCGTTGTTTCCTTGTTACATCTCGTGTGTGTTTGGTTGTGAAATGTAGTTTGTGTGCGAGTTGTCTGTGATTCTTCCTATTGTAAAGTCATGCAGTGTGAAACCTTCTGTCACCATTCCATTGTGCAGTGTGAACATGGCAGGGACTGAATGCTGACCAAGATAGTCTGACTCATGCAGTGTGAAAAGAACAGTGACCAGACTACTTTGAAAATCGAGCAGTCTGAACTCGGCTTAACTCAAGTATTTATTTTTTTTTTTTCAGTTTTTAGTCAAAATCTCTTACAATTCTTAAATCAAGATAATTTTACTAGATAAGCCAAATTACTTAAGATATTTAGTCTTGTTTTCAAGGGGAAAAAAACTAAATTAAGTGCATTTAGCTTAAAACAAATAAAATTATATATAATAATTTGGCTTATCTTGTAAAAGTATCTTGATTTAAGAATTGTAAGTTATTTAGAAACCAGACTGCAGTGGTGTGATTGGATTCGTTCCCATACATAACGGGAATGTTGGAAAGGGAATGCTTTGGTTACTTAACATAACCTCAGTTCCCTGAGATAAGGTTAAATGAAGTAACAAAAGCATTTTCCCTTTATTGAAAAATATGACATTTTCATTCATTCAAAGGCTATATGATTGCAATGATGTTTTAGTTCAGGACTTTAAATGTTAAAATGCTTTATTGACTGACATTTCTTAGACCTTTGTTGTTACGCTTTCAAATTTAATGCCATTTGTAATTTCATAGTATCTTCACCTCTTAAATTTCTACTCTTGTGAACACAATTCTATATTGGTACAATTTACTCAGGCTGATTGACTTTTTTATGACATTAAAATTATTTTTTGAATAATTGTACATAAATAGGTTAAGCAATACAATTGTGATTATTTCTGAGAATTTTTTAACTGCAGGCAGACCGTCTATATTATGGTACAGTACAAATATTCTGAGTGTCTCTTATTTTCTTAAAGAATAAACTCTTATTTTCTACAAGATAAGAATACGAGAATATTAGATAAATAATACAAATTTCTGAAGTTAATTGGCAACCATAATGATGACGTAATTATCTTTTGACTCAGAAAAAAAGTCAGTTTTTGGAGATATGTGAGCAAAAAAATAATAGATGAAAAATGGATAATAGAAAGCACAAAGGTGGTATTGAAAAGGCCAGTAAAAAAAAAAGAAAAATTAATAAATAAAAAATAAATACAAAGTGGGCCAGTTTAAGGCATGAAACTCCAGTGCTCAAATTAAGACTCACTTCGGCCCTGCATTGGAAGTTCATTAAAGTCCTCTTGTTTGAAATCTACTCCACGTCTCCCCTTTCATCGCTCTGTGCTCCTCACAGTAGCAGTTTGGTGACAAGAAGATATAGAGAGAAATATTGCATTATATTGATTTTGTGAGGAAAAAAGATGATCTGAACAATGTTGTTTATTAATCCCCTACACTTTTTATGTATATATGTTGTTTATTGGACTACCATTGGAATATTGAATATCAGCAGCCATTGCTTGCAATTATAATGATTGAAAGAGCTGGGGAATTTTTTTTATATAACTCCATTTGTATTTGTATGAAAGAAAAGAGTAATTTACACCTAGGATGGCTTGAGGGTGTTCAAAGTCTCTGTGAAAATATCATTTTCAAACTGCAATTGTTTTCCTCACAACAGACCACAAGACTAGTTACAAAGAGGAACCTTTCATGTCTCTGGTTTACTTTTAACCAGATGTTGAGTAATATGATTAAACTTTTTTTCTTGAAGAAGATGTTGAAATATTTCAAAAGACACATTGCACAAACTATGAACCTCCTATATGCTCCAAGCTCTCAACCAGAGCATTTTGAACTACTGTGAACTAACCAGGGTTGGGCAGTAACTAGTTACTAGTAACTTAGTTACTGTGATAATATTACTTTTTGAAGTAACTAGTAGTGTAACTATTGCTAATATAGTAATAATAGTATTGTTACCATCTATAAAATAGTTTAGTTATTTAGTTACTTTTGATGCCTCAACCCCACTGATATAAGATCCTACAATCAAATAATTTCAAGATTTATTTTCAGAATTTTCACGACTCACACATGCACTCATTCTGTGTGTTTCTCTCTTAATTGTTTAATTAGTTCCAGGTATTTCTTGTCATCCTCTACCCTAGACGTGTGTATTTAAAGTGAATCCTATTCAGAGTTCCAGTGTCTGGTATTGAATGTTGTCATTCGGCGCTACATGTGTATTCCTAGTTACATTGGATCAGTCCCAGATTGGCTAATCGGGATCACCAGGATGATTCCCGGTGAGCCAGTCTGATTTTTTGGGACAGGAGGGCCGGTGTTGTTATGCCCCTGGGTTGACATATGGTTGCTGTGGTTGTTCATGGTATTTGTAATTTCATAGTATCTTCACCTCCTAAATTTCTACACTTGTGACATCACAATTATATTGGTACAATTTACTCAGGCCGAAGACATTTTTTGTATGACATTAAAATTATTTTTCGAACAATTGTACATAAATAGGTAAAGGAAAACAATTGTGCTTATTTCTGATAATTTTGAATGTTGAATGTTGAAACTGGAGGCAGACAGCCTACATTGATACAGTACAAATATTTGGAGCGTCCCTTTATTTTCTTAAAGAATAAACACTTGTTTTCTATAAGATGAGAATACAAGAATAATCATTATTTTTTTAAGAATAAAAGATGAAGAATCACAATTTCTTAAGTTAATTGGCAACCATAATGATGACATAATGTCTTTAAACAGATATGTCTTTAAACATTTTTTTTTTTACGCATTAGTAGTAAATCAAGACTGCAAGTTAAGGGATGGAGAAACGCTTTTAGCTTAGATGTTCAAACAGCTGCAGTACTCAGACTTTGCCTCAAGGAAAAGTGTGTATGCTTGCTCAGACCATGACATGATGGTAAGTACTTTTCCACGTCAAAGACCGTTTTTATAAATATGAATGTTGCCGTGGATTTTAGTGTACGCACACTCTAAGATCAAATCTGTATGTACACACATTTTATAAATGAGGCCCCAGCTGTCTGCCACTATTTCAAAATTGAAATTTGCAAAAAAAAAACATGTGCAAAGAGATCCAAATCACTTTCTGTGTTTTGCCACTTAAGAACTTAAAGGGGTTATACGATGCTGCAAAAAGAACATTATTTTGTGTATTTGGTGTAATGAATTTTTTTTTATGTGGTTTAAAGTTCAAAAACACATTATTTTGAAATGCATTTTTTTTACAAAGCTCATACTTCTGAAAAGCAAGGTGTGTTCTGATTGGCCAGCTATCCAGTGCGTTGTGATTGGCTGAATGTAATAAGTGTGTGACGGAAATGTTACACCCTTACCATACTGTGATGCCGTGTTCCGGTGTTCTCACTAATAATGCTACCTGACAGATTATGCTACCAACACTTTATTTATCCTACTGCAAGGGTAGGTTTAGGGTTGGGGTAGGTGTTCACATTAATAAATCATCACACCACATTAACATCATGCTGGAAGGAAAATATGATAGGAACTGTAGCATTATGCGCTGTTGAATTATGCTACTATCTGTTTTAATGGGAGGTAGCAGCATCTGACAGGGTAGCACAAATCGCCAGAACACTAACGGATATGATAACAGCGTGGCCGGTGGATTTGATGAAAGAACGGTTGGCAGGTTCGCGGCAACAAGATGTGACAACCCCTGGATGGACTCCACCTTATCCACATTGAAAGTCGATCCGGCAATCCACAGTGTGAAGTTGATGTATTTGCACAGCAACCGGCACAGATCTTCTCTAGGCATGACGACGTGAATATCATCTTCTTTGGAAGGCCAAACAAAGTAGTTTTACTTTCACAATGAAACACACAGCTTCTCCACGACAGGGTGCTGGCGGCAATTACAATACTAAAGTGAGAATTAATATTACGCCATCTTTGCATGAACATTTGGGCGGTGTTATGCACATCAACCCTCCCAAAATAACGTAGACATGGGGGTGTATTTAAACAAGGTGTTTTAGGAGGGCATGGACAAGTCTTAACTTTTATAAAGAATATCACTTTGGATTTGAGACTTTAGTCTTTGCAACTTTACAGATCTTCTTCATGCACCAAGAGCTTCTTACTATTCATCTGTAAATTCACTAAGCTTAATTAAACTGCATAAAACAAATAAAATCTGAAATTTTAACACAAATCTCTTGGTATCATTTAACTACTAGCTAAGTGGCTTGCAATAACACAAGCATGCATGTAGTCATAAATAACATTACAAAAACACCACCACACTGTTGAGCATCTTGACAGGTTATCTTCACCACAATGGTAACCCTTCAAAAAGAGTAACCCTTTAAAATCCCAACATAAAAGAACATTTAACACTAACAATATCCCCCATATTAATCTTGAGCAAAACCACACAAAATTGAATTTCAACATTTTAGACTGAAATTTGCTGGAAAAATGAAATCTGCTGCAATTCGATCAGTTTGAGTTTTCTTAACCCTTAAATGGTTAGATGGTTCACCAGTCATTACATGCCCAGGGCTTAAGCGATCTGGACCTATTTCCTACACAGATGGATCTCTAACTGCTGCAATTACATAAAGCTCTCCTGACATTTACCGTCAGAGCGCACTTACCCACATTCAGATTCTGGCACATATTCGCGATCACAGCAATATTCTCAAAAGTATAATTTTCAATGACTTCAAAATCAGTATTTTTTATCACCGGCAGCTTATTCACCACATCCCCCATTAAATAATAGTGACACTTTTATTTCATTGCATACAGTAATTGCTCTGCAGCAAAGCCATTTAAGCCAGTAAATTCTTTGGTGATGATATTTTTTTATTTTTTGCCTGCGGTAATTATGAGTGAAACATCACATCGTCATTGTCTTTCAAACAGTGCTTTGAGGAGTAAAGGTTAATTAAATTTATTGAGTTTCCAGATATTTAATTATTGTTGTGCAGAAAAATATACTTACACTATTACATACCTCAGGTAGCTAGCTACTCTATACACTTGTCATCTATACAATGTCAGAAAACAGACATTCCTTTTTGTTTTTTCTTGTTTATAGTAAGTAGATTTTATGTATTTTATATATGTATTTCTTTAATTCAGCTGTGGTTTAGAATTTTGCCAAACTACCCAGAAAGCTTCAATCAGTCTCAACTCAAAAATGATGCTAATCAAAAACACCTAAACTGAATCTGTAAACTATTTAGTCCTCTTTAACCAAGAATAGTGAAACTTAAATGTCAGTTTTATAGGTTTGATAACAAACAGGCTCTTGTCTGTGCAATTCTGGAAAAAAAAAGTGTACAGTAAAAGAATAAGACTGGATTTGCCTTTCAAGGTAATATGAACCTATGACAATGATTTCAACATTTTCTTTTAAATAAATTAATAGGAGAACAAAGGACTTAAAACATACTGCAGTAGAATCTGTTTATACACAGAATAGCATTTGAACTCATTTTCTCAGCTTGCCCTAGACACGTTACTGTCAGGAATAGGGATGGTGGTTGGCTATCTGTTCTTGGAGAAGGCAAACCTGAAACCACACAAAAAACACACACAATCAAACAATCAAAGTAATCAAACATATTCCAGAGCCACAATTGTCACAACCTGAGTTGTCACAACACTTTTCTCCAAATGTTTTAGGGTATCCAGAGAAGACCTATATTATAGGCTAAACGACAGGAAGACTTGCATAGTGCATCACGACGCTAATACACAGTTGTTAGTCTTGATTTTGTCAAAGTTGTGCTCCTGCCCTATTACAGTGAATAAAAATCTATAAAAACAATATTCAGTCATATTAAAAATCATAAATAATATCTAATATCTTATTTCTGCTTAAGAACATTGGTGACTTTTTGCAGCATTAACAGCAAACACTTCTCCACCCTCATTGAGAAGATTTGCAACTATGTAAAGCACATCATGTTTAAGAAATGTGTACTACACTGTAAAAAAAGTCAGTAAAATATACAGCAAAACACCTTCAAATTCCAATGGTAATAGAGCGTAAAACCAAAAACTTCCTTTTACTGTATTAAATAGATTGAATAACCGTTAATTGTGAGACTGGATAAAACTTTGTTTTTTACTGTAATAAAATGTTGAAATTATAAATATTTTCTGTGAAAACAAATAAATATTCATACATTTTACAATTTAATATTGTAATGTTGAAAATGTCTGAAAACCCTAGATTTTACGGTATTATTTGAGTAAAACTACATCTTTTGGGGTTGTGCACATTGGAATTCACAGTATAAATCTGTAGATTTTTAAGCAAACAAAAACATCAATTTTTACAGAAGCAAGATGTAAAAAAATAGGGTCCACCGTAATAATACAACCAGTAAATACCATTTAAAAAAAGCAAATATCAACAGTAAAAGACAATCAAATTTATAGTATTTTTTATTTTAAAATTCAGATACTGATATACAGATTAAAAGTTAGGCCTGCAGTACACTGTTAAAAAAAACTGTCAAATTTACGGTAAAATAACGGCAGCTGTGGCTGCCAGGAATATACCGTGAAAAAATTTGGAATCTGTAAAAGACAATACGGCATACTGGTTTTGTAACCCTAAATTTTACAGTAGACAACTTATTTTTTTACCAAAATCATGGTAGAAAAAAACAAATATATTTGTCAATTATACAGTAATTTTATGTAAAAAATGCAACTTTCCATAGTTTTTTATGGATATTTGCAGTAAAAAAAAAAAAAGTTATAATATAATAATATATACACTGTAAAAAAAAAAAAAAAAAGTTGCATCAACTTAATAAAATAAGGCAACTTATCGCAAGTGCTTTTTTGAGTAAACTTAACAAATGGGACTAAAGTCCACCCAACTTAAAATAATAATAATAAATGAGAATCTAAATATTGCCAGATTCATTCCTGTTACAAACATGTCTGTAGATCTCATCTCTATTGAATAATAAAATCTAAAGAAAAGACAGTCACTTCACACTGGTGTAAACGTTCAGAATGAATCCAGTTCCTTGCTTATGTCTCTTAAGCAGACTTTGGGGCAGACACAGAGCCACCTCGGGGCAGCCTACCTGGACCAAGCCCCTGTCCTTTTTCCTTAACCAACCGAAAGTGCTCCTCTATAAACAATTATTAACAGTTATATTGTGGTCAATAAAACTAAATGGATGTTAATTATGACCATGTGTACAAAACAGTACTGGCTCAAAACTCAGAAAATGCATGTTCATTTTTGCTCATATCTGTCAGTCTGAGACATTGATGCCATGGCATTGCTAGGTTGTGTACTCAAATTTCATTGGACAATTGTGGAGTGGTCTGGTCTTATTCATAATTTGGTTGAAAACTATGTATCCACTGTCTGTTAATTAATTATAAGTAATGTTTAAATTACTCTTATTTATATAATGCATATTGATATACCTTTAAGCATTTGATGAAACTGGTTAAAAGAAGAACAAGTGCCAACAGCAGGCCTATTATGTAAAGTGTTCGCAGTTCAAGTTCAAGAGCACTCAAAGGACTTTATTTTTATAATTATGCATGCTATATAAAATGTTGATATAATTGTTAAACTGGAATTATTAAAGGTGCCTCTTTCTTACATTTTAGCAACTGTCCCAGAGGAACTATCCTAGGGTTAACTGCGCATGCATGCGCAAATCAATATTGCATCCTTTTTCTCATGCTGAACAACATTTAATGTATCTGCATTACTGATGAGAGGGTAGGTGTAGGGTTGGGGTAGGTCTAGACTTAAATAAAACTCAATCTAATAGGCAGAAACAATTATTTATTGTTGGTTTCCTGTAGTTCTACCGCAAATATAACACACAATAACTGTATCTGCATTACTGCAAGGTAGGTTTAGATTTGTGGTAGGTGTAGATGTTAATAAACCATAATTTTAAACGCAGCATTTTTCATTGTCGCATTGTACTACCCACTGTTTTAAAGGGAGGTAGCAAAATCTGACATGGTAGCAGCACAAATCGACAGAACACCAGTCCTGGACTGTGTAAAGACCCTGTACAAATATGTCAGATAACCCATATTTATGCCACATGACAAACTGCACTTGCCTTTTAAGGACATTGACCAATAATATTTTGTTCATGAAATACTTAAGTGTTACTGCAACTTCAAAGAGTAAAAAATTGAGCAAATCAGCAGGGCCCCAGACTCCTGCATACAGATGTTAATATGATGTAAGAGTGCGCCACCTGCCGGAGAATGGAGAAACCGCTCCTAATCAGGTGACCTGATTTTTATCAGTTAGGTAATGGCAATTTTTTGCCATTGTTTTTATTATTCTTTATAGAATAATGTCGCTTATAAGGCCCATATTGTAAAAGAAAGCAATATCATTTGTCAATTATTCCCACCTGCTTTTCGAGTTTGTTTCTATTTATCTTTTCGCATTGTCTGTGATTTAGATGATTGTAGCTAGCTAGTAAGCCAGTTGTAGGTTGTTTGTGAAACATTTTAAAATCTTTTTAAAATTCTCTAATTATGATATCAGACAAACGAAATCAAGCAAAAAGCAGCACAAAACTGAGATCGCCTGTTCGTGAGGGTAGTTGGTTATTTAGGCTTAGTTTAGTTAGGCTAATTGTTTTAGGGAGTTTTTAGCGAGACGTTGCGCCGAGTCCTACTCCCTTCCAGGATCTGACTCCCCTCGCGTGCACGCGCATGACGTCATACGAGGCCGCCCGTTGCAAAAAATAGCATTACATTGCAACTTGTGTATTGGTGTTTAATCGTGTATTTGTCTTTGATCATGTATTTGACTAAACTTGTATGATTTACAACATGGACTGTCTAACTGTGTTTTTAATACAGTAAAAACAAAACTTTTAAATAAGTCAAGACTGCTTTATATGGAGAAAAGGGGCATTTTCTTGTTTGTTAAAAAAAAGGTTTGTTTTCATTGTAGTAAGAATACGATTAAAGCACAGATAGACAGTCCAAGATCAAGATGTAAAGCATACAAGTTTAGTTAAACGATCAAACACCAATACACAAATTGCTGTCTGTCTTCGCATCTGGCGGCGTCTTATGACGTCTTGCGCATGCACGCGAGGGGAGTCAGATCCTCATCCTGGCTGCAGCCACAACAGATCTGGCAACACTGTTAAACCAACGGACCTTCTCTGTCAAGGAGGGGGACGTTTCGTATCGGCTTAGTAATGGCGGACACATGTGGCCAAGTCCTCCTTGGGTCTGGATTAACAATCCTTTCCCACCCTCTTATGTACATCAAGGTTTTAGTTCAGGTAGGATTTACACAATACACGCAAAATGAGAGCAGTAGCAAGTTGACGCCTGCTCACGCGCTGCTGTCGAGTACTTCGATAGCATGTTGATAAACGTTAGCCAGCTCGTTATGAACAGTAACCTGCTTAATACCAGAGACATTGCAATGTGTCCTTTTGAGATATGAGCATCGTTGTGTGAAGTACATTTGTTTACAGGGATAAAGGTGTTTGTGCTCACCTTTATAGGGGTAGTTAGCTGTACGAGCAGGGTTGGTGACCGCTGTCTGTCTGGGGTGTGTGAGTTAATGGTCTAAAAGGTCAGGCTGTTTGCATGTCATTTTATGTTTTTGTGAATATACTTACAAGTTGTACTGTGTTCATGCATTATAAGCATTTTTACATCAGTGTCCGCTGTCTTTCGGGCAATTAATAAAGATTACTGCAGGTTATTAAAGTGTTTTTTAATATATATAAAATGAAGTGAAAGTAAATTTAATCAGCCTTGTTATTTCTGAACGCTAAATGAGGTTTATACTAAGGATTTAACTGTGTTATAATAGAACATTTATTATTTTGTTTGTTTATTTCTTCATATATTGTATATAACAGGTATTAGTATAACTGTACTACAAGAGGGAACCAAGTGCCTACATGTGTTTTTGTTTAGAGTCACAATAAAATATATTGTGTATCAGTCTGTCACGTTCACCTGTTTTTATTGGTGAACTAACATTTGTATCTTTGCAAATGTAGGTTGGACATGAACCTCTTCCTCCTACCCTAGGAAGAAATATGTTTGGTCGACAGGTGTACCAGCTTCCAGGGCTTTTTGCATATGGTAAGATCATCAAGGGAACGATTGCTTCTTTTTTGTGTCCGTAGCCATTAATTTAAGTCTTCATTTGATAAATTAATTTGATCTTAAGAATTCTGGGAAATGCATGCAGTTCAGACTTGCATTTGTTTCATTTAGCCAAACACATCATCAAGATTGATGGGAAATCAGGCCTGTTTAAGGGTCTCGCCCCAAGGCTTTGTGCTGGGACCATTGGCACCATTGTTCACAGTAGAATCTTACAGGTACAATATGCACTCCAGGTTCCTCATTTTTTTTTAAAGTTTGTTTAGTTCTTAAAGTCTAGAAGTGTGTAATCCTTAGTTGTTTGGTGTATGATGCCCAGTTTTTCTTCTATAATCATTTGCAGTCAGTAAATTGCAAGTCTCCATGTAATGTTTTCCAGCCTTTAGATAGGCCTTAGTAACCGTGATTTGTGCAGGGTGTTGCTCGCTGTATGTTGCAGTGTTCAGACTGTTGCAATGTGACTTTTGTGTTTATCTGGCTGGGCACAGTTAAGCAGAGGTTATTTATACTCTGTTTGAAATGGCTCTCACCTATTGTTATAACCCACAGAAATGCCAGGAGGAAAAAATTGAGGTAGGAACACGTATGTGTTTTCAAAGGTATTACTTTAGTGCTTGAATCAATTTAAACTTTTTGAGTGGCATTGTTGCTGTTAGTTACACATGTGAGATGATATAATGGCACGTATCTCATCTCTTCACCTTCTCAGATGGTGGGAAGCAGTCAGAAAGCAGAGGAAGGTTCTCTGCAACATGTAGTAAATGAGGTGAAACGCTTGAAGCTGAATTTTGAACTAGTTTTCATACCTTCTTGTTTGTCAGCCAAAACATGTTTATATAGTAATGAGTCTGATGTGACGCAATGACACAATTATATAATATTTGCAAACAGACTTTCATTTGCACCAGTTATTGTTTACTTAAATGTAAAATGTTTTGTGCATGTTTTTGATGTTTCTTTCCCCCTTTTTTTATTGTCCTCTCAGACCACTAAAGAGATGATTGCACGCTCATGTGCTACAATTATCACACACCCTTTTCATGGTAAATACGGTTTATACAAATAATGTATAAAATACAGTAAATAATAACCGGTTTTGTGATTTGAATCTTACTTTTCTCTGTCTGTGAATGTCACCTGTTGCCCCCCCCCCCACCATAGTGATCACACTCAGATGCATGGTCCAGTTTATTGGTAGAGAAGCCAAATACAGGTCAGTTGTTTTCTTTTCAGTAGTTTTTCTTCTCCATTTTGCACAATTAATACTTTTTTTTTGTTCTTTGCAGTGGTGTCTTTGACTCCATAGTTACCATCTACAGAGAAGAGGGAGTCCTGGGTTTTTTTGCGTAAGTATTTCCAAATGAGGTAATCTCTCATGATGCATTTTTAATAGTTGTACTGTTTTTAATGAATGGCACCATGTTAAAAATGCATGTGGAAAAAAAACTCGAAGTCAACCTTACTCATATACTAGTCATTTTAAGTGCAAAATGTTTTTATATATATATTCATGAATGCTGTCTGGCCATTATACAACTCTGTCTTTACGTTCAGCATTTATCTGTTTGTCAACCAACAGTGGTCTCATTCCTCGTCTACTGGGTGATGTTCTTTCCCTGTGGATCTGCAACATGCTTGCTCACTTCATAAACGCATATGCTATAGATGACTCGGTACATAAACACACACAAACTTAACATCTTGACCCTAAATTTATTCAAAATTTCATTTTATTTGTGTGAGATACTTTTAATCTTTCAGTATTTACCTATCCATCGTTGCATACTGTTTTGCTAGAACAACATTTGTGTCAATCGTAGCCGTTGATTGTCTCTGTTTCAGACGAGTCATACAGGAGAGATCAAAAACTGCTCTCAAGCTGTGACTGGGGTAAGTTATTTTTTACAGAAACATTACATGATGTATAGTCTCTCCAGCACCCACCACCTGCCTGTAATTTCTGTTTAAAATAACAAATATGCTTTTAGACATTTTTATTCAAACATGGTTACCACGTTTCAGTTCTAATTATTAATGATCTATAATAAAACAATAAACTATTGGCTGATGATTCTAGCTCTTATGCTTTCAGATGATATTACAAATGTATGCATATTCTTAAAAAGCTGGAGAGATTAGGACTTATCCGATAGTTTCTACATGTCTTAATTGTATTAATAAAAACAGTCATATTATTGTAACATAAAAATAAGAGAGATGTCTAAATTAAAAAAATATAGAAGGTAAGAAAAACAAGACAGCTCTTGGTTTGGAAAACGCTATTGTTTGATTTATATGTATGTTTTGTGTGTGTCTGACAAGTACAATTAAAAATGTCTCCGCCAATGGCATCTCTATTAAGTGTGTCTTTAGAGTGTTGTTTTGTTTGACTAAGTTGGGCTATTGCTCTCATTCTAATGTATTTTCCTTTTGTACTTGTATCTTTTTCATCTTTGCTCAGTTTTTTGCAAGTATGCTGACGTATCCATTTGTATTGGTGTCCAACCTGATGGCAGTAAATAACTGTGGGTAAGGGATGTTGTGTGAATCTAGTGGAAGCATTTTTTGAATGGCATTAAATGAGATTTTACTGAATAGCGAGTCAGTAGGTAGAGAGGTGGTTTCTTCACTTCAAAAGAAGCTTGTAATCGTAAACCTGTTCACCCCTTTCAAATGATCAAGTTCTAGGACTATATTTTATTTATTCAGCTTCTTCCCCTTTTCCAAAAATGATGTGTACTGGCTTGTAGGCTACCTATCTGTCCTTAAAGTATTTAAGACTAATGGAGGAATGGTTGTAAGTAATGTTTCTCCTGATCTGACCAAGGCTGGCTGGAGGTCTGCCACCTTATGCTGCTGTTTATCCCAACTGGCTCTACTGCTGGAGTCACTTGAGCCGAGAGGTGAGCAGTTTTTCTTGATATGAGTTACTGGGAATGGGGATTTTAATTTTGTTCATGTTTCTTGAATGTCTTAGTTCTTCCGCTGATGGGCTTTTAATGTTAATTAGAATTTGATTAGGATAATTAAATCAAAGGGCTAATAGAATAAAGCAGTACACTACTGTAATAATGAGCTTACCTACATGACTGCATGAAGCAACCTGATACTATTTTATTCTAGTCATCTGGATGTTTTTATTCTTATTTTCTGTTGCTCAGTATCAAGATGTTTCTCTTGTCATCCAAACAAGTTAATGTGTTAAACTGGATGAGTGACAGAACATCTTGAGCAACAGATAAAAAAAAGAACTTGTCAGTGACTTACTAAGACATTTCATTATTAGGCATGAGTTCTTTAGCAATAAGTAACATTTGAAGAAACTGTCCGAAAATATAATTCTGGTTCCCTCTTCTCTTCTTGTGTCTCTCAGGGCAACATGGGCAGAGGCAACAGTCTGTTCTTCAGAAAGTTGCCTGCAGGGAAGATGTACGCCATTGAGCAGAAGAGATTTTTTTGAATGGGAAGCTATCAGCATAGTCTAAATATAATAATAATAATATAATAATTTAAATGAGCTGGCCCACAAAGTTGGACTCCTAATTCTTCGTATGCACTTATTTAAGATGACAAATGTTTTTTGATAATCAGTCCGCATCAGCCTCCAGGATTATTACTGTTAATTTTGTCAGTAGATTGTTTTCACTACATTATGATTTGATTTGAAATCGTGAAGAGCTTTATTTTAATACCCAGGGATTTGTATACATAACCAAGTTAAACTTACCGCAGTATAATTTCAGTGGAGGGTGCTCCAGACCATCTGTGCCTGAGTCCAGTACAGGCCCCTTACATCTCTGTTTTTTGTGCTTGACCATAATGCTTGTCGGTAAAACAGTAATTATAATACACCTGCTTTTGTCTCTGCTGGTTCATGCACCGACTTGCTGAAAAACATGTCTTTCTCTACTCTGTTAATAGTAGACTGCGTTGTGTGTGTGTTCATGTAAGAAGAAAGTTATGCAGCACCTCATACCACTGCGTTGTCAGTCTATCTGATGTCTTTTGCATAACTTTACGCTTTACCTCCACCCTGGTGATTTTGACCGATAAGAGTCTCTGTGGCTTCGTATCAGTGAGGGAGTTAGAATAGTGTGTGTTGTGAAGGGCAATTTCCAGCTGCATCTCCATCAGAGCTCTGGTCCAATCACAGTCAGTTTTTTATTTCTAATGATGTTCTAACTGACCCAAATAAATGTGAGAATGCTTTTTTTGGTCTTTGTGTCTTAGTCGTCCATCATCTGCACAACAGACGGGTGCTATACATTATTATTTCAGGATCTAGCTGTAACATTGTTCTTTGCTTACGAATTTGTCATTGTCTGGAGAACAAAGTAAATGAAATACAGTTTAACAAGAACTGTGAATAGTGTTTATATAGTTCACATATGGTGCAAGCAAGTATGAAAAGTGATTTTTTTTTTTTTTTAAATAGGGTTTTATGAACCACTATGGATTTTTAAACCAGGGGTCTGCTAGTTTTGTTTGATAATATGTTTTTGAAAAGATAAAAATTTAAATTAAGTATCAATCCAAAGCTAATGAAGCTAAGCTTCATTATGTATATTATGTATAATTATAAAGTTATGTATATGACTTTGTACATCAATTATATTATATGCCTTTGATATGACTTTTTTGGTACGTTTAAAGATGCACTGAATTTTCATTCTCTCCTGTAGCATTTCTAGCATTTCATTTAATAATAACCATAATGCAATGTTGGTCTGGTCATACAGGTTCATCAATATATATCCCAAAATTCAAATTTAGCTTAAAGAAGAGCACATCTAATGATGTTACAACAGAATTGACTATCTTTAGCACTCCCTGAATGTTGTATTTGTGCTCAGATTCACAGTCTACATCACAACCGAATATAGTTTATGAAATGGTTCTATATTTGCTTAAATGACAGAATATGGAAAAAATGCTAAGATTCGTGTGAATGCCCTGCACATGCAGGAATCCAAAGCTGATGATCCGACAAAACAAGCAATGGATCGTCCTGAAGTTGAAACTCATGTAAGCTAGGTCTACTAATCAAGACAGGAGCTAAAGGCAAAAACGACAGAATAATAACTGAACTAAATTGTGAAACAGGACTATGTATAACAGCTGTTGAACATTTTGAAGAAAAAAAAACATCACCTCACATTACAAAATGTCCTTAGTGTCCTGAGACAAACAAAAATACACAATTATTCTACATATATATATATATATATATATATATATATATATATATATATATATATATATATATATATATATTTTTTTTTTTTTTTTAAACCACAGATTTAGATTAAAGAATTTTAATATAATATTAACACGCTGTTAAGTAACTGGAGGATTTGGTTGATGTTGTTGTTTTTTTTTTGTTGTTGTTGTTGTTTGCCTGTTTGTTTGTTTTGGTACTGTACTCTCCTGTCCCATTGGTGGCGGTACTGCCCAATGAGCAAGTTTGCCAACCGCCAAAAGTCTACAAGAAGAGAAAGAGCAGAAACAACACTTTCAAGATGTCGTCGCTGAATGACAGATCAGTTTGGGATGAAGTGGAGGTTTGTTCAATGTTTTTTTTCCGTGGCTTTATACTATTTTCCCAAACTGGTACACATTGTACACATGTGCAGAGATATGTATCAGGAGTGGCGTGTTTAAATGATGTTTGAGCGCTGGCTTTGAGTCTGATGGAAGAGCGTAGCATGACACAGTGAAATTCACACGGTTTCATTCAGTCTTTATAAGTGTGTGAAATCGCCCATACGATCAATCAGTGTGCTATATAATCCCGGAACAACTTTTAATTTTAAGTCGGTCTAAAACTACAAAAATATCGCAGTAAGTTTCATCTTGAGTAAAAGTGTGATTGCGGCTTGCTAGGATAACGTTAGCATGTTGAGCTAATAGTGATCATGGTAACTGAGGGTTTCCTGCAGCTCACATTAGTTTAATCAGGAGATGTTGTTTGAGTATAAGAACTTGAAGTATACAGGATACATAATGTTTGTGAGGTTAGAGGCTGGAAGACTTGAAAACAGACAACTTGTATTCAAACATGAGTCCTCCTTTATATTTTATAGGATGGCATCGGCGAAGAAGTCCTTAAGATGTCCACTGAGGAGATTGTTCAGAGGACTCGTCTTTTGGACAGTGAGATTAAGGTAGCCTACATACTTTAATTCACATTTAGTCTACAGATATTTTTTTTCAGTGTCTTCTTGCAGTTCTGTGCCTCAATATGATGAATATGATTATAGATCATGAAGAGTGAGGTTCTCCGTGTCACTCATGAGCTGCAAGCCATGAAAGACAAGATCAAGGAGAACACAGAGAAGATCAAAGTGAACAAGACTCTGCCCTACCTCGTCTCCAATGTCATAGAGGTAAAAATGTCCTCTTGACATCTATTTAAAGTGTTACAGTGGGACATGAGGAGCTCTTTTGTCTGCATCTAGTATGTGTATGGCATTTAAAGTCTGTATGTGTGATATGTTTGAATGGAAGCTGCTAGATGTAGATCCTAATGACCAAGAGGAGGATGGAGCCAATATTGATCTGGACTCGCAGAGGAAGGGCAAGTGTGCCGTCATCAAAACCTCCACGCGGCAGGTGAGTCAGTTATGTGATTTGAACAGCTTCAGCATTATTATTTTTTGGCCATTTATGCTTCTCTTTCCTCCATCACAAACACTCTGTGCTCTGTGTTTTTCTTTTTAAATATTGATTCATGTAACTTTCTCTTAATGGTTTTGTAGTGTATGACATAGTGCTATAATTGCAGACCTATTTCCTGCCTGTGATTGGTTTGGTGGATGCTGAGAAACTGAAACCTGGTGATCTTGTGGTAAGTGATAATTAGTTTCCCTTGTTGAAGTGGAGTGGTTTGAAACGTCTATTTTGCTTTGAAATGTGTTGAATTTGCATCTGCTGCTGTTCACAGGGTGTGAATAAAGACTCTTACCTGATTTTGGAGACTTTGCCCACTGAGTATGACTCTAGAGTTAAGGCCATGGAAGTGGATGAGAGGCCCACAGAGCAGTACAGCGACATTGGTGGCCTTGACAAACAGATTCAAGAGGTATCGAAGTTGCTCACTGTGACAGTATTGTAGACAGCGTGTTAGTTGACTTATTTCTGAGCTCACTGATTTGCTCTTTTGCAGCTGGTGGAGGCAATTGTTCTGCCCATGAACCACAAAGAGAAGTTTGAGAATCTGGGGATCCAACCACCGAAGGGAGTTCTGATGTACGGACCACCAGGCACAGGGAAGACGCTACTGGCCAGGGCCTGTGCAGCACAAACCAAGGTGCAGTGTCTCTGAGCGAGAGAGAACCAGCAGTGTTAGGGCTGCCTGATTTGGGGTGGTGGGGGGCTGGACATATTTAGTGTTTTATTTTTCTGATATCAATTGTGCTTATGCATTTGTGCTTACTGTTGAGATATTTCACAGAAAAATTATAATATTTAAGAAAAAAATATCAAATATCAGTATTATTAATATCATCGTTAAGAAAAAACATACTATTTAACATTACAAATATCAGTATTATTAATGTCTTCTTTTTCAAATGTTAAACCGTCAAAATTTTATTTTCCAAAACTGGTGCTGTTTAAAAAAAAATGTAAAATTAAAATTAAATTGGTCTTTGATTTGTAGTCAGCCCTTTTAGGTATACAAATAATGCAAATATGGGCTCAGTGGAAATTGAGTTGACAATTTTTTTGTTTTTTGTGTTTATGCATTAAATTAAAAAAATTTTTACTTGTCCTTTCTCAGGCAACATTTTTGAAGTTGGCTGGCCCTCAGCTGGTCCAGATGTTTATTGGTGATGGTGCCAAACTGGTACGTGATGCATTTGCTCTTGCCAAGGAGAAAGCTCCCTCCATCATCTTCATTGATGAGCTGGATGCTATCGGCACCAAACGCTTTGACAGTGAGAAGGCCGGAGACAGAGAGGTGCAGAGGACCATGCTGGAGCTACTCAATCAGTTAGACGGCTTCCAGCCCAACATGCAAGTGAAGGTACACACTTGAGCCCATATGCTTCTGTCATAACTGTGGACCTGTCAGCCCTGTCAAGTGTGTTTTTTTTGTATGTGTCCCTCAAGGTGATTGCTGCCACTAACAGGGTGGATATCCTTGACCCGGCTCTGCTGCGTTCAGGTCGTCTGGATCGTAAGATTGAGTTCCCCATGCCCAACGAGGAAGCTCGTGCTCGCATTATGCAGATCCACTCACGCAAGATGAATGTCTGGTATGGAACATTTGTTCTTTTGTGTTTCAGATGTTTTACTATTTGGTTGTGCATTTGCTTTTAAATGGTCATTTGGTATTTTTGCACATCAACTGATGAGACATTTATAGTGGTAGAGCACAGGGTTTTTTTTCTGTACAAGAGTTAAAGAATGAAGAATAATGTTAGTCACAAAACGACAGAGCTTTTATGTTCGTTTCATTGGATTGCATTATAGTCATTTGTCTGTTCTATCTGCAAAACAGAAGTTCAACTGCTATACAAATGTGAATAATTCTCTAAAATTAGCATTATGTTCTCTCCCATTATTTATTTCATGATGCTATATTTGCCTTTGTGTGCTATAGTCCTGATGTGAACTATGAAGAGTTGGCCCGCTGTACTGATGACTTCAATGGGGCTCAATGTAAAGCAGTTTGTGTTGAAGCTGTAAGTATGAGTTTTGCAACCTTTTAACTTTACTGCTTGTATCTTTTATTTATTTTAAATTTTTTTAGGTTTTTATTAACATTGTGGTTAAGGACCAGGACTTAAATGTCATTTGTGTGACAAGTTTGATTCCCAAAAGGGGCACATGTGTAGAAAAAAAAAAGTATTTCAGTTATTCACATGCTTTAATGCGATACAACCTGTCTGGCGATACTGGACAAATAGATTTTTATTTATTTATTTGCAAAACAAAATCTGAATCTAAATTACATACTTTAATGCTCCACTTAAACACCTGTTTTGTTTTTTCTTATGGCAGTCCCTCCAGAAAAATGTGATTAAGCGATCGCTTGATTTAATGCAAAATCAGCCAAAGGCCGCATGTTTATGCGGGGTCGCATTTTTTTCAAATACGGCGCTCTTTTGCCGCATAAATTACCGATTTCAGAAAGCAAAATATGCGATGCTAGCATGATTTCATAATCCCTGTATTTTCGTTGCAAAAATTTACATATATATTAGCAGAAAGTAAAAAAATGTTGTTTACTTCACACAAGTAAAGCGCCATTTACCTTATTGCCATGGGAACCTATTGAAGTGACGTAATTAAGTGACGTGAACATCATCTGCAAACCCCGCAGTGAAACCAGGGTGAAACTTGAAGCGCGCAAATCATTCTTATTTGCCAACAAAAATAAGCGCAAAAGAACGCGCAAAGCAGTTTCCCGATTTGTTACATGACAGTCGAGCCAAATTATATTGCGAGAACTTGCGAAAACTGCGGTTTGATGAAATGGAGAAAAAAAGGTGATTTTCCCCCAACACCCCCTTCTCACTAGGCTACTAACACTGTTGTAGTTTCATTCAGAAGTTGATGCAACTTTACAGTTGTAAGTTGTTACAGAACAGTACCAAAAACATACAGTTGTAATTATATTAGTAGTATGTAAAATAATTTACGTTGCAGTAAGAGATTGCAACTTAAATATTCTGTGATTTAGTATGCTTGCTTATCATAGGAAGTAATAAGAAATTACTCTTTACATTAAGGTAGTAGCCTAGTGAGAAAAAGGTGTTGGGGGAATCACCTTTTTTTCTCTTTTTCATCAAACCGCAGTTTTTGCAAGTTCACGCAATTTCATCGCATAAAATTACAAAAATATCCCGCATATTCCATCGCATTTTTTATGAAAACGTGCTGCAAAATCAAGGATTTTTGCCCGCAACAATCACCAAAAAAATCCGCGTTTTTCTGGAGGGACTGTTATGGGAATAGTCATTACTCCTGAATTTTATTGCATGTTACCTAAATGTGTACTGTATGCTTTTGTGTGTTAGGGCATGATTGCTCTGCGCCGTGGGGCCACTGAACTTAACCATGAGGACTATATGGAGGGCATTCTGGAGGTGCAGGCGAAGAAGAAAGCCAATCTGCAGTACTATGCTTAACCCAGTAGAGGACTGTGTGTGTGTGTGTGTGTGTGTGGGAGCATGAAAGAGGATCAAGTACACTTGTAAACCTGTGCTACTGGGATCCATTACTGTTCTGCGTAATTACCTGGTTCTGTTGGAGACTGATCAACCAAAATCAGATTGGACTGCCTCACAGTGATGACTTTCAGTTAAACTTTTTGTCTTTCAGTTCATTAAACCTTTTTTCCATTATTTGTGCTCTTTTTCTATGAAAGTGTCAAGTGTTGTTTCTGCATATATTCCTGTTTTATTAATAATGATGGGAAAACCACTAGTGAATAATCCTAGTTTTGTAACCAACCTCTTCCATTTGTATAATTTTGCAAAAGGACTGTTTACAGATGCTTCCCGTTTGCCATTGCTCATATAGTTAGTCCTCCCCCAAATCCATACCATTGGTTTTGTTAACCAAGGTTAAAAAATAAAAAAAGTTCACTTCCATAATGTACATAAAAAAAAGAAAGAAAGAAAGCTCTGTATGTAACCCATCCAAAGTGCACACACAGAGTAGAGAACACACACCCGGAGCAGTGGGCATCATTTATGCTGCGGCGCCTGGGGAGCAGTTGGGGGTTTGATGCCTTGCTCAAGGGCACCTAAGTCGTGTTATTGCCAGCCCGAGATTCAAACACACAACCCTAGGGTTAGGAGTCAAACTCTCTAGGCCATGACTTCATGTACTTTTGTGTACATATTTTGTACATCGTATACTAAAAATTATTCCTTGGTACTTCTTAAGATCAACTAAGTGTACACAACTGCTATTTTGGGACACCATGAATATGAACTAAAATGTGCATTTAATATACTATCTCTGTATTTATAAATGTATTTACTGAACACTTGTAGTACACTTGAACCCATCTTTCATGCACTTGTCCACTCATGTGACTAAATATGTTTTTTAACATTTTAAATGGCACATTTGAATGAAGTTCCAAAGGTAGGTTTGGGAGGAGCCCAATCATTCAGTTCTGTCAATCATCATTAGGAGCTTATATAAGCAGCTCTCATTACACCTTCCCAGCATCAATTCTTCCGGCATCTCCATCTCCTATTTCAGTTTTTCTCCTTCTTAGGTAGTAGGCCTAACGTAATGAATTGGGCTGAACTCTGCACACAAGGCGAGCCTCCATTAAGGACAGTAAGCCAAGTATGTTTACCATCAGGTCTGCATGTGCAGGTGAACTCATTAAGTTTATATTCATGGCGTCCCAAAATAGCACAGCTGAGTACATTTAGTTGATCTTAAGTTTGTCTTACTAAGTACTAAAGAATAATTTGTACTATATCAAGTATGAATATAGTGTGTAAAAATTAAAGCACTTTACATACATTATAGAAGTGTTCTTTTTGCCTGGAAATGCTGCTGTGTCAGGTTGGTAGGAAATCCTCAGACACACTTATTGTTAGTGCTGATGTGTTTAAACATTTTGTAGCAATCAATCTAAGTGGTTGGGTTTGAATAAGGTTTTCAACACTTTTTTTATTTTTATTTTAGAAATGTACATTCTTAAATACAAAAATACATGCCTATCAACCCTGAAATCAGTGATAGGGCTACAGGCTTTCAAAGTTTGGTTAAATGAATAAGAAAAGGAAAAAAGATTGCATTTAAGGCTTAATATCATACTTTCTAGCAGTTCATAATTTAACAACATGCCCACACTGCGCAAATAGAATGGCATCATAATGTTGGGAAATGCAGCTTTATTTCATCTAGAGTTTGAAAGCTCCTCTTTACTCTTCAGGCATAATGTCATGGGAAAACCTTCACTGGATCCTGTCTGTTTATCAGTTCCCACACTATGCTGGCATCTTGTTTTCTTGAGGGGCTGAAGTTCACGCTAAATCTCCCAGATGAATGGAAAGAATAAACTGATTCTCACAGTCCTCTGAGAATTCTCCACAGAAACAGTTCAGCTGTCACAGAGACTGCCAAATAAATCTCTCTTCACTGATCTTCTTTACTAACTGTCACTTCATGTGTCCCAGATGGTATTGGTGAACTTTTGTGGTGTTCGTTCTCCTCTCCTTCCTTCTGACCTCTGCATTTGACCCATGCGCACACAAGGAGACCGCTGCAGTGCTTCCGGAAAGCTGGATCACAGCAAGCATACAGCAGAGGGTTTAAACAGCTGTTCACGTAGCCCAGACAGATGGAGTATGGATGGGCCGCCACCAACCACTGGTCGAAACTGCAGGAAAAGGGAAGGATGCCCAGTTCCACCATAGCAGAGAGTGTCTTATTGGTGTGGAAGGGAAGCCAGCAGAGGAAGAAGGCCAGCACAAGGGTGATGATGATACGGAGGAGCCTGCGTTGGCGTGTATGATCAGGACGCGGGCCTACGCTGAAGTGTCGGGAAAGAAGTCGCCCTAGCCAGCCATAGCAGAGCAGGAGCACTACAAGAGGTAATAGAAAGCCAAGAAGTGTTGATTTTAACCCCAAAGCTGCTGACCAGATCAGCTCCACCTGCTCCGAAGCTGCTGGGTCCAGCTCACTTGAGATCAAGCTGGAATAGTCCATGTCACATAAGCAGGAGGACACGTGTACGTCCTGCCCATCACCATCTTCTCCCTCTTCCATATCCACTTCCCTAACAGTCCGCAGAAGCAGAGCAGGAAGTGCCAGGATTCCAGCCGCCAGCCACACGCTACCCACAATCCACTTGGCGCGTGTGGTTGACCGCCCCTGCTTTGAGCCGCTGCCACGCTTTCGTGTGATGACGCAGTAACGCTCCACACTGAGCCCAGTCAGAGAAAACACACTCGCATACATGTTCAGTGCCACAATGTAACTGCTCACCTGACACAGGACACGGCCAAAGGGCCAGTGGTAGTCCAGCGCTGTGTATGCCGCCCACAACGGCAGGGTCATGACGAAGGCCAGGTCAGCCAACGCTAGACTGGCTATTAAAGACTCTGTTACTGTTCGAGAAGATGTAGGGGAGGGACAAGGAGGTGACTCGGTGGTCTGGGAAGATTTGGAACTGCTTCCTGTCCTCCCGCGGCCTCTCGCTCGACGGTCCAGGTACACCCATAGCACCAAGCCATTACCCAGGGAGCCCACGACAAACACCAGGAGGTACACGCTCGGAATCAGCACCCAGGTTGCAGACCATTCTCTGTAGTCACATGAGGGAAAGGGCGAGGGTGAAGGGAAGGGCAGAGAGCCGGACATCTGAGAGCCACACACTTGCACCTAGTGCAGAGAGCAAGTGGATGATATGAGCAGGAAAGAGAACTGAGAGTGTGTTTTTACGGGCTTGAGAGGGGAAGAATGTTTTGGAAGAAAAACGATGAAGGGAGCACTTGTCTTTCGCCTGGATTCTATATTTGGGAGTTTCCCACGATAGCTGGAAGAGTCAGTGACACTTCCTTCCTCCTCTGTCCTCATCAATTTCTGTGGGATATCACAGACAAAAGAAAAAAGGTTATTGAAAGCTGTGCATTAAATAGTTATCATATCTTTTCTGGTTGTATCATATACATTCTAAACCCCTAAATAACCGGCTTATAGGCTGTCTGGCCAAAAACAGTTGCATGTGCTTTTGCTGGATTGCTTTTTTTTATCAACAGTTATTTCCATCAAGGGTTACATACATTTTTGCCTGAGGTCTTGTTTATTTACAATGATTATATTTGTCTATTTCAATATATCCCACACACTTTGTATATGTTTCTTCTGACAATTTCCCTTTCACCATTTGAGCCTGATGAACCTTGACATTGTCGTCGTGGATTATGGCCATGGGATACTTCTTCTGATGTGGTTGTTTGACAGATATGCTACACACTGCATCAAGTAGGATTAAAAAACTTTTGTCAAACATATAACATGCCAAAATATAGAAATATTTGCTTATTTAAATACAAACAGTGAATTTAATATCCTTTTTTTTTTTTTTTTTTGCCAGGCAGAGTATTTTATAAATAGATAATCCACATCCGTAAATACATGCCCTTCCAGTAATAATTCTGAAAGAAAAAAAAAATCTTGCATTCTCTATTTTGTGTATCAATCTAGTGATGTACATACTACATGTAATAAAACTGTAATAAAATATATCCCAGAAAAACAATGCCTCTCTATCACACCTCCAATAATCAAAACCAAATAATCTCTTACCTGTTTTTCATAAGAGTTTGCCTCTACTTCTGATCATAAATGTGCCCAATGTTCTCTTCTCTGTGGTTGGTCTCTCCGTTTTTTAGATTATCTTTTTAAAAGAAGGACACAAGTTACTATGTGTCCATGGTTTTCTCTTGATCTCCGTCGACTTCTTCCCTCTCCCAGAATCGAATGCTTCTTTCTGTGTCTCACCTTCACTGAAGTGTCTGCTCTTTAAAGACCATCTCCTTTTTGTGTCCATTCCCTTTTCTGTTCTGTCCTCCTCCTCTCAAATAGGACCACCCCGTGGCAGTTTTGTGAGATCTCCAAACAGTCCCTCTGCTCTTAAACAGACTGAGTAAACTCAGAACACCTCAGGCTTGAAAGAAGCTTTATACACATAACAATGCCTTTCACTGTAGCAAACAGCATATACCTCTGGACAGCACTACCACTACATACACAAGGTTGTATAAGTAAATAGTATGTATTCTTACAAATATTGGTTTACTTGAAACATTGGGAGATCAGGAAATCAGAGCCATTATGTGTGGCCCATTGTTGTACAGACTGTTCACTGAATCACACTAGAGGCTGATTTTATACCAGGAAAAGAGTTAGACCTGGACTGTTTGTTGCATACATTTCTATATCCGCACATGCCTAGTGCTGTAAAGTTATCATTTCTCATCAGTTTCATTCTGCTAAATGCAAAGAATACAATCACAGAGAAATTTACTATGAACTAACTATAAGTTTATCCTTTTCAAAGTCTTATTTCTGACTACTTCTTCCAAAATTGGTCTGGACAAGAGACTTTGGTATGGTAGGTTGCAGAAAATAAACAATAAACTTGCTATATCAAACAAGGCAAAATGAATGTGAAATGTACCATTCATATATCTGGAAACATATATTCGATTAATTTATAACAGATTATTTTATAAACAGTCAGTCTCACATTATAATGTATAATTATGTGAACTGTTCACCTGCCTCTGTTTAACTAATAAAGTCATTGTGTAGTCGTATTTGGTCTCAGCTGCATGTCTGAGGTCTTATTTGAACTATTTGAGCAGTCTGAGACTTGTGTTGTTTAAACACTTCTAAATCTCAGGGATTCCCTGTTGGGGGCTTTGTGTGTTTTTGTATGTTTACACTCTCAATAAGAATGAAAAAGGGAAAGTCTTTTGTCTTGAAGAAAATCTTTACAGAGTCAATAGGACAGCTATTTATGATGCAATGCAATGACACAAAGCAAATATTTAAAAATGTAACATGTATCTCAAGCCAGTAATGAATAGACATTGCTCAGAGAGACTTTATTAGCAGTGGAAGGAGCAGATGAAATTTCCTGTTTGTATCTCTATTTGAACTAGTCTAGACCAGTTATTCAATAAAACAAAAACAAAAAACACTTAGCCAGTGGGAGGCCCACCCTAAAGATTTTGTCCTGTGACTGTCCTGGTTACTGCATAGCATATATATGTAGATTATACACTTCACACTAGCCTCTCAGTGCCACAGAGATGTTCACAGATTTTTCTCTCTTGTACCCAATTGATCTCAGCTGTACAAATAGTGAGGGTCCATTAAAAAGGTCGTGAGGTCATATGTATGACATGAGTTAAACACACTCTGTTTGCAGAGCACTGGGTCAAACTATAAATTGTACATAAGCAGAACTATGTACCATCTCTTGCATCAGTGTCCAATAACTCCAACCAGAAAACAACTGATAGACCATATTTATGTATTTTAGAGCCATGCATATTTGGAGATGTATGGACATTAAGTGGTACAAGATAAGTTCTTATTTTCAAAAATTGCACACAATATAAATAATTGTGTATGTGTTGTACTTACTGTAACCTACTTTATATTTGCATGCATTTAATTCTATATGTATTAGAAAATATTAAGCATTCCCCAAAATGAATTTGATATTTGCAATGCCCTCAGCATGATTTCAGATCTTTTATGTTTGATCATTTTTTTAACCATCAAAATGCAACAATCCATGGTTAAATGAAACATTCCCATAAAAAAAAGTGTTTAGAAAAAATATATATTTTGTTAAATGAATCTAGAGTTTAGTTAAATCTCTTAAGAAATTTGCCTAAATCTGAATGTACTGTACATACTGATAAATAAATATATATATATATATATATATATATATCTGAATGTACTTTATTCTTTATTATCAGTCTGGGTAGACGTTCCACAAATAAAGAATAGTTTATGTCACTTTTAAAGCAATAAAGGGAATGGCCAAATTACTGTACATATATTTACTTTTTTTTTTTTTTTTACCTATTAATTATTTTAATTAACTCCAGAGGGAAAAAAAAATCCTGACTCAAAGTGCATAAATAATAGGTATAAATGATTGGGTGCTGCAGTGATACGTGTTAGTCGTGGCTGTTAAAGACTCTACAGCTGGATCTTTTTCCTATGGGTTTTTCTAATTGTTATGTAATGTAGTTAACATTAGCTGAAGAGACATCACATTTTGCCTTACAACATAAATCACACACTGAACCCTAAGCTTCAGCATAATAAGTTGCTTATAAACAGCTATAAGGAATCATTGTAAATATTAAACAAAATTCTCAAACTCTCAATATGTTTAAAACTGCATGTTCCTTTTATTGTTTCCATAAAGGTTCAGTAAGTTTCGCTGGCTATAGTGGTAACAAGAAGCTAATCAGCACACTGATAAGACGTCTAAATATTGCACGCAATGATTTTAAGTTTTAAAACAGACATTCATGAACAAGGCAGAGGAAAAGCAGGCGTAAAGGGATTTTATGAAAATGACGATGATATGATACATTAACCCTTTGAAAATGTCAGCATCCCTCATAACCCACTCAGTCGTACCACTTTTCTGGGTAACAGGATTAGCCGTGAAAGAGTACACATACATAAAGCAACACTGAATACAATAAATTATGATCAAATGGTTTCCCTTTCACTGTTAAGTGCAAAACTTAAAAAAAAAAAATACAAGCTTTAGCTTACACGCTTTAGCAGTGAGCACACATAGTTTTAACATACAGCTGAGATTTAAGCTGTGAATGCTTCTTTGACCACTTAACTCAAGATATAGAAGATCTCTGCATTCTCACTGCATGATACCACTACCAGCTTTACGAGGAACAGTGCAGAAGCGTTTTAGAGAACACCCCACCAGAAGAGGGCTAGTGAGAGCAGTATTGCCACCACAGAGCGGCTGGACACGGACACAGCTGCTGCGTTACACAGGTCAGTGGTACAGCAGGAGAACTTGAAGCTGGAAATATCGGGAAACTTCTCCCTGATTGTGTTGTAGTTACAATCAGAGTACTTTATACACTGCCTGTAAGTGTCACCACCTAGAAGAAAAGGGGGTGAGCAGAGAGATATGTCATGCAAGGTCGAAGGGTCATGGAAATGGTTTGTTAGAATACAGAAAGACATTATTCTCTAAGAGTGAGTAAGCTGGGACCTCTCTCATAGACGGACAAACAGGCATCATCATAGTAGCAGTTTCGAGTTTTAGAGCATGTGCCCATGTAGTCCTTACAGCTGTGACATTTAATGGCAGAGCCTTAAAAGACAAAGACAGAGATCCATTTTTTAAAGAACTGTAATGCAAAATATGATAAAAACACATCTTATGCATGGTGCACACAGGCTTCATGATGACAATACATACCAAGCCCCACCAGAGCCAGAACGAACACCACACACACTCCAACAGAAGCTTTCATAATGCCTTCAGTTTACCAGTCTAATCCTCAGACAGAGAGAGACAGAGGAATCTGAGTAAAGTACAATTTGAATTAGTTTTTATGTTACTGCATGAAATGTTAACATTTTTGCTAAATTAAAAAATAAATAAATAAAACAAATAGAAATGTGCAGGCTGATCTCAAACCCTCACATTCAGAATGTTTCAGACTTGTAACAGGTTAATGCATAAACACCATGCCTGTAGTTGCTTCTTACCATCATTTTGTTACCATCAAAATTGTGAGACTTTCTTTCTTCTGTGGATCATAATGTTATTTTGTGGGTCATCCATCACCAAAACTGCTTGGTTACCATTATTCTTCAAAAATTGTATGTATGTATTTATTTGTTTGTTTGCTTGTTGATGATAAGCATATGATGACAATTTAGATTTTTTTTTTTTTTAAGACAAAGAATTGTGGGTCATCTAAGGAGTACGTAGTTTTGCTGAGATACATCCTGTTTTGTCCCCTATTATTACTGCAACTATGACCACAACCATTATTGTTGTTCGCTTGGTTTTTCACATAATCATTAAGCTTTAGACATTACTGAATCTATTCTGTTGTATTATTTGTCTTTTGAACTTCATTCTGAACATGTCAGCATTTTATTAACATACTGGAACTTGAATCATAAATATACAATATATATTATACATGACATATGTTAAATTTATGGCATAACACTGGCATGCATATATATATATATATATATATATATATATATATATATATATATATATATATATACAAATTAATAACAATAATAAACATGGTTGTTCTGAGGACACAACAATTTACTGAATGTATATACGATATACTTATATATATGCTGCTCTTAATGTACACCTGTGTTTTATTGCTTACCCAAAAACTTTATTTAAATTATAATTTCGGTAGGATTCACACAAGAAAAAAACAAGAAGAAGACTTTGGTGAGATAACCAACTACAAAAAGTTAAGAATTTATTTGACTCTCTGACCCCGTGACAGCTTGTCTCCCTTTCATGAAATTATGGATTGATTTTCTTTTCAGAATCAATAATATTCATAAGACTGAAACCAATGACCACTTTAAATCAAATGCCACATTTTATCGTAATTTTCAACCATAACCTCAGAAAAAAATAATAATAATATATATATATATATATATATATATGTATATAGCTGTCCCTGGGAAAGTCGATATATTTAATGCTTTATATTTTTGTAAAAAGGCAATCTAAATCAGCCTGGTTCACAAGCAAAGAATACACATAATCTCTCAGTTATTCAGTCTTACCCCAGGGTGAAGAAGGTATCCAACCAAAGACACATCCAAACCAGTCTGAAAACTGGAGAGACTGAGCCACTCATGCTCCTGTAAACACGCCCACAATGCTCTTCAATGAATCTTTTGTGCTTTTATTGTATACCATTCTACTCTCCTAAAATATTTTAATGACTTTTTTTTTTTTTGGTAATTTGTGTTAATATTTAAAGAGCTAAAAAGAATAAATAATATTGCTGTAACAATGCATTATTAAAAGAATTAAGCAAATGCAACTGTACATTAGAATCAGGGACAGGTCATCCTAAAACTGAGCTATTCTGTAGTACAATATTGATAGTGTCATTGTGATTTATGTAACTGTTTAATTCTATTGCTATTTTGTTCTTACAGATGAATCTGCCACCTTTTCTATAACATTTACTCAGAATCCTGTGATAGAAAGCTGAATATTACAGTTTTCTATTCCTCATCAATATATTAAGAACAAACAAACAAAAAACACCATTCTACATACATTTTCAATGTTTATATTCTTACATGCATAAACAAGACACATTAATGTCATTCGTCTCTCTTAAAAATTCTTGTTATTAACCTTTTCTGACTTGAGCCATTCCTGTCGATCAGCACTCCTGACTTTATGCTACATGCACATATGCTCAGTTCCTCTTAAAGATTTTTTTCCTTATAAAATGCTGAATTTTCGCCATAGAGCATTAAAAATTATGTAAAAAAAGAAAAATCAATCAATCAAGATATTTCATTCATAAGCTACGCTTTGTCCTCTGTAGAGGACATTGGACTCAATTTCTTTAAAAAAAAAAGACATGAATGAACATGCATAGGCAAAAACAATTGATTTTTTAAATCACCAATACAATTTTAGGTTTCAAGGTTTTACCAAACTTTGCATAAAGATGATTCTCAACTGTTAAAATGGAATAATTCAAGATACTATTATTCTTTCTGTACAATGTGTATGTGTAAAATGATAATTTTAGGTTAGATTTACTCATTATATTCAACGTATCTATAAACTAAATCTAATTTGCATATTAATGGGGGTTTTTTGGGGGGGGCAACATGTAATGAAAATAGAAGTGTAAAAATGGGAGTAATAATTGACAAAAATTTTATAATAATATTTAATATCTCATAGAATATGGAAATATAATTTCTTTCCCTGTCCATTTGTCATGTCTCCCAAAATGCGTAATAGACATGCTTTTATTCCGGGTGTCCTCATATGAAGACGTATGAAATCAGCCTCCTGTTTCATAACAGAAAGTTATATTTTTATTTGAAACCCCATATCATTTTCCTGAGATGTTGATTTATAACAACTCTTTAAAAATTTGACAGATTTAAATGATAATTACAAAATATTATCATATTTCCATAAGTGTCACTAAATACATTTTTGATGCCCAAGGAGAGGTAGTGGTCACGGACCAGGGTGAAACATCCAATCATTTGGTATCTCTGATAAGCCCTAAATGTGCTCTGTACTTATGCTTAGATTATGTGTATTATTAGATGCTATTATTAGATCACTCACAAGTAGGAATAAAGAACCATTAAATTTGGCAAGAAAGGCCTGCATGTCTGATGTATTGGCCCTAGTGTGGGCACTTCAAAATGAATAGTTTGTCAAAGTACTTAAGATACGTTACAGAAATGTAGCACTTTCTCTCTTTCAGAATAGTTGAAATGAATGAGTGAAGAGATTGGAGGAGATGTGTGCCAGAAAACAAAACGGCTTAACAAAGGAACATCAGTCTGACCACAACAAGGCCTCTTCAACATGTTTCCATGACAACTGATACTATCAGGGTGGGATAGGGTTAGGGGTTCGGGTCGGAGTGGCAGAAATGACTACGTTTTGTGTTGTGAGAACAATAAGTGTTTTTCGAGATATCCCAGAGCGTACTGAGGACTGAGACTGGCTGGTGAAAAATAGATCAAAGGCCTCTTTGTGCTGAGATCGTAGAAAGAATCCTGATCACAACAAAAAATAAAAAATAAAAAATAGTATTCGTAGTGAAACACAGTATTGATACACCATAAATTTTTTATTTACTCCAAATAAAAAAAATAAAAATAAAAAAAACCACACATACAAAATAAAAAACAGAAGTTATCAACTAATCTGAGAGATTCAATAGGCCTAAACAGAACATAATAGCAAACGGTTGAAAAATCTCACTGCACAGCATTATTTTACAAAGATGACAATATAGCTGCAGTCATAAACATGAAAATCAAAATCGTACATATCTCTAGGCAAGATTAGCTCATCCCCATTAGGAAGGGAAAGGGAAGGGAAAAAGCTGAAAAATTCTTAAAGTCTGCCTAGATTTCCTTTGGAAAAACTGAACTTTACGACAAAGACTTTTTCTGATCATTTACGTCTTGCACAGGATATAAAGAAAAAAAAATGTGGAAAGTCACAATAATGCCATAAACGTCTCATAAAATTAACTTATTTTGTTATACACACCAGTCTGTGTGACCTCCAGCCCTTGAGATAACCAGAGCTAAACAGATCCTTTACACTACATCAGTGTATTCTGGCTGACCTTCAGTTTACATCCCCATCCAGTGTTTCTCAAAAACAGGCCAAAATCACCTCTGAACGAGTAGAGAACTAGAGCAAGCAACTAAAATAAAACCAAGGTTAACTGATTGCTTGAACAGGTTAGCTGATGTTTGGCTGGTTTTGGACCATGTGCTTTTTACTCCTCTTTAAACAAATCTTTCTCACTACTCAAGACCTGGACCTCAGCTCGTCCCCGAAATCCTTAGTACAGACACCACAAGAACAAACATGTACACAAGCTCATACACGCTACACAATACCTGAGGCCTTGTGGAGGAAATTAATGCTATCTATTTATTTGAGCCTTTCTGTTACATATTCAATCTATATATCTATAAATATATAAACACACACAGTGATACAGTGTGTGTGTACTTTTATGCTAATAGTAATATCATCATTTCTCCTCGTGCTCTGTAATTGTAAGGACTTAAAGGGATAGTTCAACAAAAATAATCTGTCACCATGTCGTCCCAAACCTGAATGATTGTCTTACTTCTGTCGAACATGTCTTGTCTGTTTTTGACCAATAAGCCCAAAACAACACTGGACTTTCACTGCATGGACAAAATAAACTCAAATATTCTTTTGTGTTCCACAGGACCATACTCCATACAGTTTTGGAACGAAGAGGAGTACATGTCAATTTTGGGCTGAACTATTTCTTTAGCTACCTTGGCAGGTCAATCTCACACACATTCAATAAACTCCCTCACTCTCGATCACACAACACACTTGCAGACTCGAACACAATCGTACAATGATCTCACACGAGACACAGATATGCCACAACCAGACACATGCCCTCAGAAACTGGAGAAAACGCTCAAGAGGTGACAGGCACAAGAGCGCGGCACAATAAACAATGGAGGCCTAAAAGCTCTGTTTGTCCTCCCGCTCCCGTGTTTGTGTGAGAGTGTCTGTGCGTCAGTATCTGTGGGCCGGTGTTGGCCGGGGCATGTAAAAGTGCATCAGATATGCCGAGGGCAGCGTCCTCCTGGGTCAGCCATGTTCATGCCACGCATTTCTCCCTCCTCGTAGTCGTCTGTGTCCGATGAGTTCTCATCATCATAAGGAGCAGACACCTCACTGACTGAGCTCTAAACGAGAGAGGCAAACACAGAATGAGGGATTTAAAATAACAAAATGTCAACAGATTAGCATCCTGGATATTCGTTATAAATAGCGACTTACCGACCGCACCGTTGATTCACGGAAAGGTGGGCACACCATGTGGAAGCGTGGGATTGACACGTCAAACACTTCCTCTTTGTTGTTGAGCCGGTGGAATGTGTAGTGGCCTTCCATGAACTCCGAGGTGGTGGAAAACGTGGTGCAGCTGGCGTACTCGTGAACTTTACCGGGTGTCATCACTGGAAACTCACCTGCATGTACATCACACGCAAAAAAACAGATGCAGGACATTCTTTAGGAAGTAGAGTAGCTGTCACAATGAATTATATGGACAGAAAGATACAGTTAGGCTGATGATACATGGGCAACATTTTTTAAACAATATTGCTTGAGCACTTTCATTGAGAATGGGTAACAAATTTCTATCTGGATGTTTTAGAGCGGTTGTAGGCCCTGTGTCTCGCCTGGCAACATAGCTCAAAAAGTTGCCCTGTGTATCTTGAGAACTCTGTTTCCGATGCAAACTGTTCTGATTTACTCTTAACTTACAGGGATGTGCTCTTACCCACAACACCAGGGCCACGGACCTCCTCCACATTTCCGTTTGCATTTGTGATCTTCCAGTACCGACTGTCTAGCTGGCATGCATTCTCTGGCAGGGCCGACTTTGCCATTTCAATCCTGATGCATAAGATGGTACAGCTCATTGTATCATCCTATGTCAAGTTTTGTACAGCTGTGTTGCATTATAGCAAGTTACAGCAGAAGACAGCTCGATCATTTTAGTGTAACTACGTGTAAAAATTAAGCACTGAGATCTCTACTTTTTAGTAAGACACTGGGAGAATAAACAGAGGAAGTGTGCCACATGTGATATGCATTATCTTTGATAATAACGAAATGGATTTAACAACATAAATGGGTTTGCCAATATCAAACAAAACTTTTCGTTTTAGAGTTTTTGTCTTCCATTTACAAAAAAATATATAGAAAAGCAATATCACATAAACAACAATGCTGTTCTCTACCAAATAAAAGCGTAATTGCAAAATTCATAGTGAATATATAAAGCAGTAAAATTAATACTGCATGTTACAATTTAGACACAATTCAATAACTGAAACAACAGGCAGAACTTTTTTGCGTTTTTTTTTTTCAGAGTAACATATATAGGTGCTTCATTACTGAATGAGTCTACATAGAGAATGATCAGTTTAATGAATAATTCAGCGACCAAATGAATCCGCTTTCTGAACAAATCAGTTTAATAAATGACTCAATGAATGAATTAATTTGCGGTTTAAACAAGCTATTTAAATTACTTAATGAAATAACTCATTAAGACAGCGACTTGCTGGTAACTGGGGTTAAATCTAATTTCATCGTTAAATATGCAATTATACACATAGCATTGTTTTCACTACTGCCAATTTTTTAAACCTTTGTGTACCTCCTGTACCTCCCGTATCTGTAACAAAACTGTCCCTCCCAGGTCAAAATGACCCGAAGGCTTAAAGTGACCCTCATTTATTTTAGTCCAGAAAGCTCGTTTTGATCAATTTATATATATATATATATCTGTGTGTGTGTGTGTGTGTGTGTGTGTGTGTGTACACTTGTTTTTCTATTCTGGTGGGGACTTAAACCTGAATACACATAAACTCATGGGGACTTGTGTCACGGTGGGGACCTAAATTGAGGTCCCCACGGGTAAACAAGCTGATAAATTACACAGAATGAAGTTTCTTGAAAATCTAAAAATGCAGAAAATTTCCTGTGAGGGTTAGGTTTAGGGGTAGGGTTGGTGAAGGACGATAGAAAATACGGTCTGTACAGTATAAAAACCATTACACCTATGGAGAGTCCCCACAAGGATAGCTGACCAGACATGTGTGTATGTGTGTGTGTGTGTGTAGGTTTTATTTTTTTTGTGATTTTTATTTTATATGTACCTTATATTATGTACCGAAAATATTAGCATTCATGCACAGCTCAGCTCTTAAATATTCAGATAACAAAGCCAGATTAATGTGTGGATTTATGTAGTACCTGATTCTATAGGTGAAGAAAAAGTGTGGTGGATGGACTGAACTGAGCTCTGGCAGGAAGGAGGTAGAGACTGATACGGTGATGTCACCAGTGGTTGCTACACAGCGCTTGTCATGAACGTACCTGAACAAACATAAAGGGGATAAAATGTAATGGGGCACTTATAATATGCTTTTCAAGTTTTAAATGCTGATATTAGTTACTAAAGCCTTGTTCAGACTTCCAGTCCAAATCAGATTTTTTGCATATCAGATAGTAATCTGCTTTAAATGTTTGACTGTCCACACTGTGCATTGTACAGTATATATTCAGATATACTTTGTGTCCCCGTGGCGCTTTTCGGCCGAACTCATAGAGGTGGGTAGACCAGCAGTACATTTTCATTTCCCACTTGACTTGCACTTCGCAACAACACAACCTTGTTTCTGCAAAGAAATAAAGCATGTTTTCTACTAACAACGTATGAGGCATTTACATTATATGTGGTGTGAGAAAGTGACACAAGCAAAAAAGCTACACTAAATCTGATCTGAAACTGATTTCCAGAAAAGTGATTTATACATATGGATGGAGCTTGAAATGGATTTGAAGAAACTGTATTTCACATGATTTCAGACTTTCTAAATATGATCGGATTCCAATCAGATATGTACAAAAATTGGATTTGGACTGACAGTCTTTAAATATAAGAAAACGAAATATGGACCACCTGAAGATCTGGTCTCGAATGATGGGGTATTCTCCTGTTACAACATTGTCAACATAGGAAGTAAACCACTCAGTAAAATTAGGACCTGATAAAGAGAAAAGAGGAGAGAGAAGAGTTGATATAATCTGAGACTGTTTATAAAACAGTCAATGCAGAAATGAAGGCTTTTGCCATTTTGTTACCCGTAATGAACACATCAATCGCTGAGGGATCTTGTGCCAGTTGATCCTGTGAGGAAAAGACAAATGAGAGCTAGCAAGAAGGACTGTAATGTAAGAGACAAGAACACCTCCTACTGGTCAAACTGCAACAGCTCTAGAAAAGATACCCCTCTTTTATCTAGTGCTGGAGGATAGTTGTACTTGATGTGGTGAACTGAGTCACCTCCTGTCTGCTACAATGCAATTGAGAGGCCTTTTAAAGAAGTAATTCGACCAAAAAATGAAAATATATTGAAATGTACTCTTACCTCCAGGACATCTAAGTATCTAAGGTGAATTTGTTTCCTCGTCAGATTTGAGGAATTTATCATTACTCTTTAGCATCACTTCTTCACCAAAGGAACCTCTGCAGTGAATGGGTGCCATCAGAATGATAATCAAAAGAACTGTTTTAGACTGTTTTCACTTTTAAGTGGTGCTTGATCTGTACTTTATTCTCTCTGGATACAGACAAGGTAACTTTTTGGTTGGAGAACCCAATATGTGACCCTGGACCACAAAACCTTAAGTCTTAAGTCGCTGTGGTATATTTGTAGCAATAGACAAAAATATATTGTATGGGTCAAAACTATAAATTTTTCTTTTAATGTCTGGTTTTGTGGTCCAGGGTCGCATAATACAAATAGGACTCATACTTTACTGAAGAAATGGTTTAAAGTAAAAACGTCTAAATTATGGGTTTATTACTAACAAGAAGATTCTCAACTCACATTAAATGAATGGATGGATCTCTGTGACTATTGTGATGGGTTTTTTTTTAATCAGATGTTATTTAATCTGACAGCACCCATTGACTGCAGAGCATTTATTGAAGAACAGGTGATGCAATGTTACATTTCTCTGAGGCTGTTCTGATGAGGAAACAAACTCATCTACATCATAGATGACCTGAGGGTGAGTACATGTTATGCAAATTTTTCATTTTTGAGTGAACCATTCCTGTAATATTACCATTTAGTCTAAAGCAATGATATGGTTTGTATCAGAGTTTCACTTTTCATAACCGTTGGCAAGCCTTACATAAATGCATGTTTATGCATGGCAGATTGTTGTGGTCTGAGGGTGGTGATCTAACCGGGCACTGATAGAAGATCTCACTGCATGTTCGTCCCTCTGTGCTCTCCAAGGCCATGTACTGGCTGAGGCCGGTGTGGAAGCAAAATGTGAGTGGAAGACACTGCCGCATTCCCTTCCTCTGCTGAAATCCCCCCGCTGCAGTCTCAATGTCCAACAGGTCCTCTGAGCGATAGTGATTGGACAAAGCCATGCTGCCCATCAGCCTGTGGAGGGGGAGATCGTGCAAAGATTGGTTATGATAATGTTAAAGGTTTACTGGCATGTTAACTCCATCCCAGCTTCCTTTGTTATTTACAATATGAGTAAGAGTGTAATTTAAAAACCTTTTTGAGGTTTTTAAAGTTTACTTTAGATAAAAAGTCAGATTCGGGATTGGAATTTAAGAGTTTCTTAAAGTGTTTGCTAGTTTCCTGAGAGTACTACCAACACAATTTAATCTAATATATTATATATATATATATATATATATATATATATATATATATATATATATATATATATATATATATATATATATATATATATATATATACACACACACATACATACATACACACACATATATATATATATATAAGAGATACTGGAATGTGAGAAACATATCTGTGGATCTTCATTTGAACCAACTTGTGTGCTTCTGGAATGTCCTTTCGAATATTGTGTATAAATGATCTGAGCGCAGTGACCACTGGTAATTTCTTACAGTTAGTTGTTTGTACACTGATCCAAGTCATTTTGCCATTTGTTGACAACAAAGGATACTATAGCAGTTTTTTTAGACCAGAGGCTGATGACGATAATTTAAGTTTGTCTGCTTGATTGTGTACAATCAATGTTATTCAAATCAGTTATAATCATTTAAATAATTACTTTAATTTTCTAACCATGTTACAATGACTGAAGTAAATTCCGAACAAAAAAAAATCTAAATAGGATTTTGAAATGATCAACATCATATTCTCAGAAGTCTTACCCAGGGACCACCAGTTTCTGTCCATTGTGAATCCTATAGGAGCAACGGTAGTCATTAGGGAGCTTGCAACCAATCTGGGCCTCAATGGTGTCTAGCTCTTCCTCCCTCACTCCCTCTAAAAGGAAAAGAAAACAAAATATTCAGTGGACAACACTTACACTAATAGAAAACCCACAGGTTTTCAAAAATATGGTTGAGAGAATAACACTGTGGACAGACCTTTAAAGGTACAGGTTATAGGACCTGCCACTAGAGGGCGCACTACCAAAACAATAACAATCGTGTGGTTTTATGACGCTAAGAAGGAGCGTGGAATGTTGGGATTTGTTGTCTTCTACCCAACCGCTGACGGCCATCAATCAGATGTAAAGATAAATCATGGATTTAATGCGAGTTCAACGATTTGGCCAAGTAGATTACATACAAAGTCAATGCAAAGACGCGATCAGACTATGGATATATGGATGGATACATAAATAAGTAACACAATCCAACATAAAATGTGCAAGAAGTAAATAAGGAGCTGCTTGAAGCAAGCTAGTGGTTTGCTGGACGCTAGACACTATGTCCGCATTTGTCCACGACATGGTTGTCATGTGGTTTCTACGTTAGTAAAGGTGGTAACAAAGGGTAACTAACGTCATTGACAGGCGACTGCACTGCCCCGTGTCACTGTTTAGAATGGGAATTTTCTCATGATTTACAAGTAGTTGAAAACATTAGAGATATTGTTAGTAATCAACTGGACAAAATATATAACACTACCCTAGTGGTTTTTGGATATTTTACTGCAAATATCGTGCCTTTAAGTGAAGCTATCATTCGGGGACATTTATGATTTAGGTAGTTCTTCAGGTCATCCCAGGCTTTCTTGAGAGTGCTGTAATAGTCAATGTAACGGCCAAGATCAGCATAATATTCCCGAAACAGCTCCCTCCATGATAGGCCTTTGTGGGTTTTGTCTGCCCTGTTAAAAAAAAAAAAAAAAAAAAAAAAAGTCATCTACACTGTATTTTGATTAAAACACATTTAAAATGTAACAAAAAGACAGAAACATGCATATGCCGTAAATGAATCAATAGTTCTGAGGGCACGAGGAGTGAGCTTACTCTGTAAGGAGCCAGTGCTTCTGACAAAGTCTCTTCCACAGAGGGTTATGGCCTGTCAGCTCACTGAGTCGACGACTGACAAAACTGCAGCTGAGAAAAGAACAAGCCAGATCAACAACCACACTTTCAACTACTTGAACTACTTTAGATGCTGGAAACATATAGGCTATTCAGGTAATGCATCATGTTAAAACATAAATATCTGATCATTGCCTTGATCAACCTTCAACTGGATTTTTGTAGAATGTAATACAAAGCGCAATTATGATTGTGACTTACTATTCTCAAACTATTAAGAACAAATCTTAAAGTTAAAGGGATAGTTTACCCCAAAATTAAACATATCATTCTTAAAAGGTACCCACTATATTTAAAATTAAAATATAAAAAACAAAAATATTATGTAAACGTCATAATGTATCCTTTAAAATGATGAAAATATGTAAAGTACTTTAAGGTAGCTGCAATAACACCGAGGGAAAACTTAGTAACATTACTGGCTATGTCACTCAAAATTCCAGCTGACCAGCGTCACGTGATCATCATTGCCCATTTCCGAGAAATATAAAAATATTTATCATCAAAGCATAACTCGATTTATCATCCCCAAAGCGCAAACAGTTGCCTTCACCGTGCGGCTGCAGCAGAAATAAAGCTTTTGCTTTGCCGCTTATCGCACTAGACTGTCAACTTACATGAAGTCATGCACTTCTATCTTCAAACATAAGATGCATGAGATGATCAAGTGTAACAGCTGACACAGATGTGTGTCCTTTCATAGCGACGGGAAATTAACATTATCGCAGTATTATTGTATTTGTCTATCAATAGTAAGTTACCTGTTTGAGTAACATCACAACCTATGCTGTTAGCATTGATAGCTAACTATGCGGGGAATATTATTTTTCAAGCTTATTCAAGAAAGGTCCGTGTACGTTTTGATAGTTTGTTTTCCAATTTGAAATGAAATAAGCAGAAACGAGAAAACGGCCCCTTTATTCGTTTTTCGTTTTTTTTAAAAAAACGAAAAACGAGATTTCGGCTTGATTTTTCGTTTTTTAGTTCAGAGGCATAAAACGAATAAATGACTTCAAAATTCGTTTTCCACATGTGGGCGGTCCTAAGACGCCCCCTTCCGCCGATTGGTCAAGCAAATCTGGGCACGTGACGTCATCAGTTGTCGCTCAGGTCTGTTCAACAAAATAATAGTCCTCTAACGTTACTATGGCTACCGATTCTTAAACTGTGCAGGGCAGGTCCTGTTGGGCTTTCTTCTGTGCAGCTTTACGCGTTTCACAGAAATCAGAAATATTAAATATTAGTCTGCCACCAGCCCGTTTTATTTAGCTGTGCGGAGTTAAATCTGTGTGGTGAAGCTGCGCTAGACAGCGCCGAGCGGGAGAGGATCAATGACCAGTGTTCGGTCAGCAGTCAGAAACTTGGGGGACTTACCGATGATGGGGAAATACTTTTTTACTGAAAATGACCCGCGAGTATGATTGACAGGACGATAGCGGAGACAATTAAAAGCGCAATATAACTTATGTTAACAAAAACATAAATATATATTTTTTAATATAAGTGACTTTGTCTTTGTTTTAACCAAATAATTGTGAACCACTAACCGAGCCTTCATTTTAAAGGGCGATTTCCAAATATATTTTATTTATTTGTTATAATATGGGTATTTTATGTCATCCGTCTTATTAGTTTGATTATAGTAGGCTACACGCGATGTTTTTTTATTATTATTTATTGTACTATTTTACTGTTGTTTTTTAATTAAAAATATATCATAACTTAAAAAGATCAAAATCTACAGAAGAGATTAACAAATAACATTGGTGTTGTCATAAGTTAACTAATCAATGGGAAAATGTCCTCACCGGCACAACCCTATTCTTAATGTTGGCTACAAGTTACAGATTTAATGTTGAGCTCATAATGTTAAGGGCTTCTTAAATACCATTAAACTCGGTTGAAGAGTCAAAAATTATGTGTTAATTTACTGTAGATTTCAAGCTGTCATTAGTTGGTGACCCGGTGTAATTATAATAGCATAAATAAAAATACCTTTTTATTACATAGAAAAATGATTCTATGTATGCCAATAGGCAAAACACATCTGCTTTTCCTCTAGATCACTTTACAGTGTGATGGAAATAAACTTTTCTTAAAGCGTGTTGTATATCGCCACAGCTTCATTAGCACCCTTCGATAAAATGAGGTTTCGTGAAAAAAATGCGAGCAAATGTCGAATTGTGTTTTGAAATTTAAATCAACAACGTAAGAGGCTTCATGCTGACTGATGAACAAACACCCAGCTTTGCAGTATAGGTGGCACAGAAACAGCATCTGACCTGGCATTTAGATGTACTTTACACACTGTCTATTGCAGCTCAGAGGAGGCACTGTGAATTTACATGGCAATTTCATTCTAAGAGGCCATTAAATGTGAAGTGACAACATGAAACACTACTTACAATATATATTAAAAAAAACACCAGCAGTTGGTGGCAAGTCACCCTGATAATGATTAAATACCAATTTAGGCTCGCAATAAGCAGATTACATAATTCTACCATGCAAAAAATAAAATATATGTGTGTGTGTAAAAGCAGGAAGTCCAGTCCTGGCTGTATAAACAAACAATAAAAACTAGAAACAGTGCATGCCATCAAGAACATTTTTTATTCCACAGGAACTTGATGCAGTTCACTTTGTAAAGGATACTCTACTTTAAAATAAATTTTATGTCATCATATACACTCACCCTCATGTTTTTTCAACCCTTTATGAATTTTTCTTCTGCCGAATAGATAATAAAATATATATATTATTATTATTATTATATATAATATATATCTTCCTACTATGGAAGTCAATGAGACCAGAAACTGTCTGGTTACTGACATTCTCCTAAATATCTTCCTTTCTATTCAGCAGAAGAAAGAAGTTCATAAAGGATTGAAAAAAACATGAGGGCGAGTATATGACGACAGAATTTATTTTAAAGTGGAGTATCCTTTAATTCAGAAGACAGTAAGGAACACTTAAGCATGAACTCGAACAAGATCAATTAGTATTTTCAAAGCATTTTGGAACTCTTCTTGTTGGAAATTGACAACCCGTTCAAAAAGAGATGCAATGTCAGGACACTGCATAGAGAATTGCCTCTCCACAGCAACCTGGTCCTCTGGTGACCGAAATGGATTCTGCCCAAAAGTTGAAACCCGTGTCAAAGAAGATCTTGCTTCACGGTCATACCAGCCTGCAGCCTCCACTGCATTTGGCAAAAGATCCACAGACACTCTCTTTTGGCATCCTCCATGAGCCAAAACATTAGGAACCCCCTTTTCTAAAAAAAAAAAAATATATATAATAATAATAATAATAATTAGACAAAAGAACATGTATCTTATCAGCTTTTGGCTGATCTGACTGATCATAAATTGGCAAGCAACCACCATTTTATCTTTTTTACAAAGTGTTGTTTTCATTTAATGTTTCCATTAGGGTTATATAAATTAGTATTTTAGGTTAATTTTGTTTCTTAAATCTGAAACTTATACTTTTTTTTCCATAATGCATGATTGAAACAAAATTGAAACTTGTCATTAACAAAGACATTTTTTTTTAAAACCTGTTCTTTATTGCAATACTATTAAAAAACTTGAACCTTAAGTAATTACTGTGATATGAAATGTTGATACTTGCACATGCCTATTACATAATTCACACTTAAACTTTGTTTTACCTGGAATCCGGTGAGCATTCCAGGACTGCACCACACGGTCAAGACCAACTGTAGCAACCTGACAAGATAGTGCAGACACGCAATAACGTGTCAGGTCATCTTCCATGTCCAGTTCCTCCTGGTTCACTAATTGCATAAGTGCACCTTTCACTGGATAATTCACTCGGTTATTCACTTCAGGCCATATTCTTTCAATTGTGTGATTCTGTTTATTTAAAAGGAAAAAAAGGAAAACAATTAGACTAGCACAACAGCTACATACAGTTAGGGAAGTTAGTTTATTACATACAATCTTGGACCTCTAGAGCAGTGGATCTTAAATCTGGTTGCTTTAAGGAGGTATTTCTACCTGATTCTACATAGAAATTCTAATGTAGTCGTTGTGACCTACTTCAATCAGTTTGTTGAAACATAAAACAGGGGAAAGCCATTATAACTTAATTGAGTTACATTGACTTAACATACAATTTCCATTAATGCTTGCTCAGGATGGACACATTCGACACGTGCACCTGCTCATGAGTTCAATCAAAGTGACAATCGCAATTGACAGCAATACTCTTCAGCACAATGGTAACCACAAAATTTTATGACTGAAAAAATCGACAGAGTTGACAGAGTCCTTACTATAACCAGGAAGTATGACCATATTAGCCCAGTCCTGTCAACACTGCACTGGGTCCCTATCAAACATTGTATATATTTTAAAATATTGCTTATTACTTATAAAGTCCTGAATGGTTTAGCACCTCAGTATTTGAATGAGCTCCTTTTACATTATACTCCTCTACGTCCGCTACGTTCTCAAAACTCAGGCAATTTGATAATACCTAGAATATCAAAATCAACTGCGGGCGGCAGATCCTTTTGATTTTCTGAATATTAAACATTGACACAAACTACCAAAATCTTTCCCTTTACTGATTAACCCTAAATTTACTCTCCTAAAGCAGTCCCTGGCAAAGCATGCTACAGATGCATCACCCAGGGCTTCATGTATAATCGTGAGCTAAGTTGATCGTAGAGACCATGGTGGCAAAGGCTCTACGATCTACTTAGGCTTACGATGCTAAACGCTGCCATGTGCAGTGTATTTCCCAGCATGATTTGCCAGGGACTGCATTAGGAGAGTAAATTTAGGGTTATTTGATGCTTTTTTCAGGGAACATTGCTGATAGTTTATGATAATGTGTAAAGTTCAGTTATGTTGGACATTTAGAGTTGTTTCTGTGACTGCATTTTGTGGTTACCATTGTGCTGAAGAGTAGCACTTGTGCTTTAGGCTGTGGGCTCTAAATGTTTTGCTCCTAATCCAACTACACTGTACAGATCACACATTTTTCCTGAGATAAATTAATAAATTGTCTTTAACAATATTAGATTTCTGTTTGTAATTAGTTTATGCAAAAACAAAAACTATATTTGGATTTAATTTTAAAAATGTGGATATTCCTGTCAGGACACTGGTTTGATCATCAGGACTTCTGTTGTGTTATGTCTTAAGTGGTTAATTCCACTCACTCTGTCTTCACAGCTGCACTTCATCCTAATTAGTGTTCCAGCTCACACACACACACACACCTGTCTCTCAATTTCACATTGATTTTCTTCTATACTTATGCTTCTCTCTTTCTGTGCTTCTCTGTCAGTGTGTCTTGGCTACCATCCGTTTCACTACTGTCCTTAAAACTATTGTGCTCAAGTTGTGCCTAGTTGTCATGCCCTGTTTGTTCATTTAATCTTGTTTTTTGTCTTTTTGGTGTACCCAGTCCCGTACACAGTCCAGTTTTGGATTCCTTCCCTGGTTGCTGATTGTCAGCGTTTGTTTTGGATTATTGCCTTTGTTTTGGACTACTGTCTTTTTGGACTATTGCCTGTTTTTGTTCAATAAATTTTGGCAAACTGCGAATCTGCTCTTGGGTCCCTTTTTCTCCCAGCAACCCTAACAATTCCAAATGAAAAATGATTTGTAACAAGTTAAAAAATAAAAAAAAGAAGTTATATGATCTTCTTCTTAAATCATCTTTTTACTATAAAAATAACAACATAGTTTTTGCAACCTAAAATGTGGAGCATTCACACACTAACTTTAGTTGAGGATGTTTGCCGATATGGCTGCCTTTCTGTGTTGTACCGGTGGTCTGCCAGTTTCTCCTGCATGAAAAGTGTCAAGAAAAACTCCTTGCCATGATCCACCCTGACCTGGTCCCAAATGCCATATTCTAACACAGCACTTCTGCAAGACAACAAAGGCATATTCATATAGGTTAGATGGTACACTATGCACAAAATACACATTAATCAATATGTTTGAATATGATACATTTTTCAGGGCAAATGCTCAGATAACAGTTTAATCAAGTTTACGAGAATTAACTTAAGTTTATGATCTTTATCCATTACGTCCTCTACCAACAAAACAAACAACTGGGATTTATTATTGAACTTAAATTTTATTTCATTAACTTCCTATTTTTTCCCAAAAGTTTTGGATGAATATGATTATGGCCTGTTTCTGGACTACAATCTGCAATTTCCTTTTATACAATAATATATGCATAGTTAAGACGGGCTTCATTACAGGGCTGGATTTCTTAAACTATACCTTGTCCTTAAGTTGTACTTTAATGTTAATACGTGATTCCTGAAAAGTTCTTAGTTAAGTATACCTTCTGTAAGACATTCGTTTGTAAGGTTGGTCTGGACCACTCTTAGCTATCTATACCTTATCACTGTTGAAAGTGCCAGTCTGCTAATGGCCACCACTGCAAAAAGCCTCTTTACATCTCTGCCTATATGAATATAATTCTGAAATTGTAATAAAACTAGTGATCAATTAGGCTAAATTAATTTTGTTCATGCAAAGAATACAATTGTAATTACACTGATGGTTGTTATCTTTTTAATTAAATATCTAAAAGGTCCATACTTCATCAGCTGGCAAACCATTAGGCAGTAAAGGCTTAGGAGTCTATTTAAAGGCAAGCTATGGCAGAGATACAGAGAATAGTTGTGCCAAATCAAAGATGGCACCTTCTGCAGAGCCATTTAGTGTATGTGCTCCGTTTCAGTCGTAAAAACTTTAGTCCACTGGCTACTATGTCAGAAGCAGCAATTAAAAAATAAAACTGCCTGCACAGCAGCAAATTCAGCAGCTTTTAGATCTTGTTGGCCCGACACAAGGGCCAAAATGTGGCATTGCCCCCACAAATCTGATTTATGCCCCCTCAGTTTCAATTTGTTCCCCCTCCACCCCTGAAACAGGGTTGATTTGAACTCTTTTTATGCATACATTACCAATTTGATTTGAACGTTCAGTGCATCAATGCTAAATTCAAACGTGCTTTTGGGAAATCCAGCTTTATCTGGAAATCCAGCCCAGATTATCGTAAATTTATGGAAGCATATCAAACTACCCCAAAAAAATAAAAAATACACAGACAAGAAAATGTCAAGTTACCTGTAAACATCTTGATATATGACCAAGTTGTTTTTTACTGGCATAGTGGAATGTCCAACAATTTTACTGGAGAATCCATCTATAGCTGCTACATGTGTCACACCAAACATGACCATCTTCTCATTTTGGTCTATGTGTAATTTGTGACCCATGTAGTCAGCGCTGTAAGGCACTGGATTTATGTTCCGACATCCCTTTGTAGTCAAAATATTACATGCACATGTAAAAAACAGAAAAGAAATTACAGAGACAGTGATGAATATGTATTCCCTACACTAAAAATATCATGTAACATCAACACAATTTTACAGGATTTCTCTGTTACAATTTTACATTAATGTTAGAATTCTTTTTGTAGTCGCCTTAATGCATGCCATTTAAAGGAACACTCCACCTTTTTTTGAAATAGGGCTTTTTCACCTTCTTTCCTACATTTAGACAGGTGGGCAAATGTATTTTTGTCTCAGTGCATGTCCATTTCTTTTACTGTTTCTGAATAAAAGCGTTTTCTAGCAACATCATAAAAATTACAATTCAACAAAATATGCTTAATAGTCAAAGGAACTTTACATGAAAGACATAAAGGAGGAACTTCGCCTATTAATAAAAACCCATGGGTAAGTCTTGAATGCCCCAGTCTACACCTAGTAAAGACAACTTGATCATGTCTTGATTTAAAATTGAACTAATATAGTTGAGCCACCAAAAGGTTGATGTATGTTTGGACCATATGCATTAAAGCTAACAAACTTTTTCAAAGACAAAGGACTGTCTGGTGACAAATGAGTTTCTTGGAGGCAAAAAGCAAAAGGGTTGAGAATCATAACTAGTCGTTGAAGTTCTGCAAAATTTGCCTTTGCTCCACGACAGTTCGCATACACTTTGACAAAAATGCGTTTGCCCACCTGTCTAAATGTAGGAAAGACGGTGAATAAGCCCTATTTCAAAAAACGGTGGAGTGTTCCTTTAAACCAACTTAAATAGTAGACAACACATTTTGCCAGAATACAAATATAATACACATATATAAAATATAATATTACAACACCTACATTGTATCGAGCTATATGATAGGGCTGATTAATGCTTCGAAGCAATTGTCCCACTCTGCCTTCTGACGCTTTAACTCCTTTTGAAACCAGGTACCCAGTCATCATTTTCCTTCCATAGGTTGGTCCAGTCTAAATGTTAAAAATAATTAACTTGCAGATCACAAATTTATCCCACTAAAACGAATAGTGGTAAAAATTACACAGAGAAAGGCTCAAAATGTAGACACATAGGCTTTTGCTCTTCAGCCAATAGGAATTCGGAGTTTACACGCATACTTGATAGTTATGAAAATTAACCATGGTTTTACTACAAATAAAACCAAAAATCCATGGTTACTATAGTTAAACCATGGTAACCAAAAATTGACCATGGTTTTGCTAAATTAACCATAGTTTAACCATGGTATTTGTAGTAAATCTGTGGTTATACAAATGGTAGTCAACATGCCAAAAAACCATGGGTTACTACGGTTTTACTATAATAAAACCATGGTTATTTTTCGTAAGGGTTGTGGTGCTGCTTCAACTTTTCTTTTTTTAAACGAATAATAATAATAATAATAATACACATACGTGCTATCTATCATTGATATGCAACTTGTAAATATAAAAAAAGCAAATTATAATTAGTGTCAGGTATACAGTCTACTTGTAGCTGGTCGTTTTGGTTCATGATTATGAAAATGCAAAGCCATAAGTAACAGCATACTACATTTTGTTTTATGTTGCTTACCTCAGTAATTGCCTTTGCAACATCTACCTCTAGTTGGGAATCCTGTACACGGATTCTCTTTAACCCCCGTTCAGCACAAAAGCGGCGTATGTTAGCTTTTGATGCGCCCCTTGAAATGCCACATTCAAATCGAAGAAAATCTGACACTTGCTCGTCCGTGCGTCCATCATTTATCATTCTTTGTATAAGATCTAAGTACGGGTCCAGTTTTGACTCCATGCCACAGCAGAAAACTCAACTCACATCAACGAAATTACCGCCAAATCTGACGACCACGACTGATAAATATTAATTAGGCTACGTCGAGTTGTGACGTTGAGGCCAACCCCGCCTTGATAATTGAAACGTAACATTCATAACGAAAATAAGAAATAATTCAACTTGATGGAATTGAAATGCGTAAAACGTAAAAAAAAAAAAAAAAAAAAAAAAAAAATTGATCACTCTTTCCTACAGTTTTCCTTCAATACTTTCAGCTCATTTTCAATATGCAGCTCAGTTTCACAATTTATAACTGTCAGAGCAGAGCGAAGTGGAGCCCAATAGGCTCTATGCACGGCGGTGAATGGGAATAAAAAATGTTTCAAGATATTGTGTGTGTGTGTGTGTGAGAGAGAGAGAGAGAGAGAGAGAGAATTACATATCCACATACATTAATCAAATAAGCCAGAAGTCTGCTCTTTCTTAAGGCAAAAAAAAAAAGATAAGATAATTCTTAGTGAACAATCAGAATGGTGAAAATTGCATGTAAATGGAAGTAAAGAGTTTTGCTTGTCTCGTGTAAAAATCTTACTGTGCCTGAAGTCATGGCTTATTCTAGATATAATTTAAGTAATCCAGGTTTGGCCTAAAATAATTTTCGGTTATAAATTTTCATGTCCATATGCAGTCAAGAAGCCATGTCATGTCCCTGTATGTGTATTATTTCATACTTACAAGAAAACATTTTTCAGTGATGATTGTGGTGATGATGTCAGAAAATCTAGAACTCTCCTGATATGCTCATGTGAGAATACGGTTTTGTTTTTCAAAAGTTAATCTTCTTAAAATTGTGCTTATAAATTGTCATGTGCAGATGTTCCTTTTTCAGCTAATTTAAAAGTTAAAAAGTGAAAAGTACTTAAAACTAACCCAAATGGTGTCTAAAAAAACATGCTATTTTATGCATACATTTGTAAATATTTGTGTTCATAAATTCTGTTTTAATGTGAAATAAATGCACCATTTCTGACAGGAAAGCTTTTCTGCTGATGAGGAGGGTAATGATTTAAAAAGATTTTTGAAGAACTTTCCAGAGACTCATGTGAGATACAGTTTAATAATTGTGTAGTCTATCTAGTCTTATACTTATTTTAAAGCACACACTTCTTATGTCTCAATTAGTGCAATACTTAGATTGCAGAAACCACAGTGCCGTTTGTGAGGGAAGCATATGAGAAAGAGTGTTGTATCAGCGTGGAAAAAATATATTCAAATGCCAAAAACACTAATGAAGAATCCCTATACTGCATACTTGACAGCCTCAGACATCCAAACTGGCTTCGAGTGACTTGTTTGATCTTATCAGTCTCCACTGTCCTGATTCAACCAATGTTGTTCCAGATAATTTATACAAGTTCATGAAATCCTTTCACTGTGACAGTTTTAAAGACCAGATGACAAATGGTCAAGGACAAAGTGCAACTCACAAAATGTTGAAAACATATTTGGTGGCACTATTTACAAATCTTTCGGTGCACAAAATGACCCAAAATTGATGAATATTCCACTGTCATGGAAGGTTGAATGTGTTTCAGTTTTAAAATCTTTTCACATCTGGCCAGATCAAGTCACAATCAACAAGCTCCTCCCTAATCTGAGGGCAAAGCATGTTATTCTAGGCAGTTTGTGGTTTGGGCCAAGAAAAAAGACAGAAATTAACTATTTTCTTTAATCATTTAATTGTGAAGTCTTGAAAACCAAGGGTTTCCTTGCCAGTGGAAAGGATAAAAATCAGTAGTGCATGTTTACCATTTGCTTTGCATTTGCGATTCAGTGCTGAGAATGTCAAGCATTGTGTTATCAAAAGGGTAAAACATTTATAAAAGGGTAATGGGTTTACAAGCTGGATTGACATATTATTTATATCTATGGTAAAAAAGTATACTCACCTCTTGAATGTTGAAATGTCTTGGATGTTTGCATACATTTATAATTTTGAAATGGTGAGTAATGGTTGTTTACTGCCTATAATATTCTTACCCACTACAACTAGTAATACTATTTATTTATTTATATGTATTGTTTGTTTGTTTTATTGCTGCCAACAGCTATTATATAAAAAGTAGTTGTACTTGTATCTAATTAAACAAAAATAAAACTGCAAAATATCAGACTTTTACTGTCTTTACATTATTTTTGAATCCAAAACCTGTTGGTTTATTTGTTTATTTTTCATTTTTTTTTAAGTTATTTGTCATTTGCAGGAAATAAACCCTGCAGGAAGACAACTTTCCTTCTTGTACATTTTTTTTATTTCTGCATGAGGTGCACATTGCCAGATTCCATTTGGTCTTTGTTTCATTGTGTTCACCTTTTGTTTGCTCATTTTCAGCTGACCCAGTTTTCCCATGTGTTTATTTTTCATTCACCTGTCCCTTGTTGCTCTCCTAGCTTGTTACTCCTCGTTTGGTTTACTATTTACTGTCCCATGTTTCCAGTTAGTTGTCCTTGCAGCACAAGTGAAAAATATATAATGTAATGTCCTGCATGTTGTCAATATGCCATGCATAATTTCATCATTCCCATGAAATGACAATCATCATTCCCATGATATGGTCAATATGGTCATGGTGATGGGGTTCATAGGTTATTTTAGTAAGGGTGATTTTGTTTTTTAGGTTTTTTTTTTATTTTGTCCCACTAGATAAGTAAACCTGCATCACTTATAGGCTACACGTTTAATTTATTAACATGTGATCGTGTAACAGATAAATAGCCTAATCTGCAGTTCTATTTATATATTATATGGGAAACTCTAGGAATATGAAGTTAACATGCTATCACTTTATATTGCTTCAATGCAACTTATATTCAAAAGCAGTGTCATTGTCTTCCATGTCCTCTAACAAAAATTGTAGCCTATACCGTTATACTCGATTTCTGGAACTATAATTACTTTAGCTGATTACTGCCTGGGTTCGGCTACGTAAAGCAATAGGCTACCATTAAAAAAAACTCTTAAGAGTTTTTTTTTTTTAAATAATTTATTTGAACTTGAAAAAGCTTTGCTAACCAAAATAAATAACCAATTCTTTTAAAAACGACCTTCACGTTAGTAGGCCTATTGTCGGCACTTGTCATTATCGGAAGTATCCATGTATGGTCCATATACAGATCCATCCGCCCCTCCATTACATTTGGATAAAGTGCCATCGCCATTCATTGCCAGATTGGATCTGCTATAGAGGGTTAATTACTTACTTGCAAAGATGAATTATCTTTTGTTTAAAGGTAATAAAAGAGTATCTTTGAAACTGGAGGACATGCGGGCCGAGAAAATCGCAAGGATTTTCCAGGTGTGTTCAATAAGCCAATGGAGTTTAATTGGTTGTTAAACATATCCGAGGCGATAAATGCGACACGCCACGTGGGACGTTTGAGGCCTACTTAATTTGATCATGCATGTTTGGTTTACATTTTATAGGTGGATACGGCAAATCTCTATTTAACGGACTCGGCCAATGTAGCTTTGTTTCCATTGGACAATGGCGATTTCTGCAGTGTAGATTTGGATGACAGGGGCCATTACGAGGTCCACGGGGGTGAAAGGCCAGCTCTAGCAACGCCTCAACGCAGTTTTGCATTTATGCAGTCGCCGTCCAGCTCACCAACACAAGCTTTTAACTTTACCCCGCCACCGAGAGCGAGTACTGTGAGATCATATCAAAGGTAAATGTATTTATTTTTCTTTATTATGAAACCATGTAAGTTCTATCCATCGAAATGACTAATACAGTATCCGGCGAAATAATTATCGATTATGATTTGTCATTACTGTGACAAGCCCTTTCTAAAATATCCATCCAAATGAATCAATACAAAATAAAAGGATGGTTAAATGAGGGGTGGATCTCTTTTCATTGTAGATGGATGCTTAAACCATGTCCACCTCAAGTATCTAAATAGAATAGTTCTGAACTCTTTGTATTCAACACAAAATATTTTCAAGCAAGTGTTACAATTAACGTCACCTATGGCATAAGTTGTAACCTTTGCAATGTCAGTTTTGGTGTAAATGAATTCTAGGCTATGAGAACCGTATACTCTAGAAACCATGTGAGTGTTCATTTTGGTCTCAACGCAATTGACCCCATCTTCTTGACGAGAAACTTGGGTTCGGGGGAACCTGACTGCCCTTCCGGAACGTTCGCAGCTGGCTACACCATGGAAGCGTGTGTGTGTGTTTTTTTTTTTTTTTTTTTTTTGTGGTATTGAACCAAAACCAAAATGTTCAGTGCTGCCTTTTTTTGCTCTCC